>NC_139827.1:2485085-2540085 GCF_963691815.1 Echiichthys vipera | reverse complement strand
GCGATGTGTGGCTTTGTTTCCAAATCTTTCCGTAGACCTCAGAGTTTTTGTGCGTCTTGTCGACTGTTTTTGAATCTTTTCATCGACCAAATCTGCAGTAAACACTCCACCTCCGCATCACACCAACGTGAACCTTTCACCGCCATTGTTTTAAATGTCTGCGCATGGTCCGTCTTTTTTTTTTTCTATGTCTGAACAGGCGCACATAAATGACGTGAGAGCTGCAGTAGGCCTTGTGCTCGTGCTCGTACATGTGCAAACGTGCTTTACAAAAGCCCACCTCTCCCAAATGAGCCGTGGAAGTGGACAGGCGCAGAGCGGGTGCACTCACACTGGTCAAACGCACCAGGCTTGACCCGTTAATCCTGTTTGGGCCCGGTGCGGAAGGACAGTGTGAGAGCGCCCTCAGTTTCCTTTAATCAGGTCGCTTACATCACCCAGAATAAAGTAGAACTCATGACCATTTTATGAAAAGAACAAAACGGACGCACAAAAAAACGTGAATTTTGAGTTTTGCTCTTGTTCTGCACTTTGTGTACGTGTTATTTTCAGCATGAATCTTCATTCTCATCGGTGCTAAGCTGGTTTTGGTTGAAATCACCTCACAAACAAACAGTGAGCCGCTTGTTTCACCTCACTGCTTTTTCGAGCTCTGTTAAAAACGTTCTGCACGTGATGTAGAAGCTACCTGTGATCAACCATGTGAGCGCGTCCTGAAATCATATTAAAGACAAGGTCAAGGGGAATACATTCATTTCTGCAAGTTTGGAACCACTTAGAGACCTGTTTGTTGTGCGTTTAAGGACAAAATGTGTTTATTTTTTGAAGACAGAGAACACGAAATCCTTGGCAGAGGTTGCAAAATTGTGTCAAATCACCAACACATTTGTCGACGTGAATGCAGCCACGCCGACTCACTCCATGTGATGTGCTTATTTCCCCGGCTAAGTGGCTTTACTTTTCACACTCTGAGCTCGCTCAGTGTCCTTGGCACCGGAGATCTGAAATGGTTAAGAGCAAAGAGAGGAATCTGAGAGGGATCCAGCTCGCTCTGTGCGCTCTGTCTAAAGAGCTACAGTTGCTTCATGGCTGCGTGGTGCAGAGAAAGAGAAAGAGCAAGAGAAAGGGAGAGGAAGAGAGAAATTGGGAGGTGTTGAGAAAGAGAAAAACGAGGGAGAGAAAAAGAACAAGGGAGAGAAAGAGCAGGCAGCCCTGGTTTTCTGTCACACCCCCTCAGGCGTCCTGTGCTATCTTTAACACACAGGCCTACGTTCTATCTAACCTATCTCGCCCCGGCTTTTAACATAATACATCACAGTGTATGCTTTTTATTTTTTAATGCTTTGGACATGATGTACGTGATTTGCAGATGCCACTGACTGACTGACTGTCATCGCAGCGACGCGTTAGCATCAAAACACAGAACAGATTACACATGACAGTTACACGTCGGGCCCTGAGTTCCACGTAGCAGATTTGATTATGGCTTTGTCTTTATGCTTAGGCTTGTATACAAATGCAATGTTGCTCGAGTTTGTGTGTGTGTGCATGCGTGTGTGTGTGTGTGTGTGTGTGAGGCAGCCTGTCTCAGAATTGGAGTGCATTACGGCGATGACATTAATTATGCTAATAGCCATCAGCTCCGTTAGCTTTGCGGTGCTGATCATCAACAGAGCCTCTCCGCGCCGCCTCTTTATCTAAAGCTCCAGTTAGTGATACGCCACGATAGGGAGTAACTCATTACTGTACATGGAATCAGGTTACAAAAGTAATGCACACCGCCTCCGTTATCTAAAGCTCCAGTCAGTGGTTCAGTTGTTGGGCGGCACCAATGACATGGAATCTGAAATCTGAAGGAATCATATGATCTTTCATATCAAGCCCCAGTCAGAGATGCTGTGGACAGAGATAGGGACGAGTGAATCGCATGCAATCTGATTGAAAATCAAATAAACAAACAAACTGGTGCTTTATCTGACTGTCGTTACTTTATATGATGGGATGGGAAGTGATGATTACAAGCAGCTTTGTTTGAAAGTGCACTGGTTACATGTGTTTGGGATATGTCGGCTGTCAGTTGGGAAAACATGCTGGTGTTGAAAACGCAGATGAATTGAATTATGATTTAAAGAGAAAGTTCTGTAAACACTCTTTAAATTACAGCCTGCATTTGCCAAAATCCTGTTCTGGTGGGTTCTTAGGGCGCCCTCACACTGTGCCTCCTTACCGTGCCCCGTGCTTTAGGGTCCTTGTCCCCCCCTCCAGGCCTGTTTGTACTCACACTACCTGGGCCTCGGTGAATGCTTCTTGCTGCCTATACGTCATCACGCCGTAACACGTCACACTCATTGATGACGTCATGGCGATGCGTGGCTTTGTTTCCAGATCTTTCCGTAGACCTCAGAGTTTTTGTGCATCTTGTCGACTGTTTTTGAATCTTTTCATCGACCAAATCTGCAGTAAACACTCCACCTCCGCATCACACCGACGTGAACCTTTCACCGCCATTGTTTGAAATGTCTGCGCATGGTCCCTCCTTCTTTTGACCTCAGAGCCGCCGTAGGCCTCGTGCTCGTACACGTGCGCACGCTCGCTTTACAAAAGCCCACCTCTCTCAAACGGGCCGTGGACGGCAAGCGTGCTGCTCCTAGACGTGGTACAGTTGCACTCACACTGGTCAAACGAACCAGACTTTACCCATAAAACGTGCTTGGGCACGGTACGGATGGACAGTGGGAGTTCGCCCTTAGTCTTTTGGTCAGATAATGAAGCAGACGTTTTATTTGGCTGTCTATTTTGATAGCATTCATATTATTTAATTGGTGGAATATAAGTGGAACATGTTAAGATTGTGATTAGCATGATAATATTAACAGTTAGACTTTTCTTGTGTATGTGGTAAAATAAGCCTGTTACATTGGAGGTGACGGTGCCGTTTAGCGCTCATGTGTTAATCAGTAATTCAGAATTAGAGAAGCCTGTTTGGTGTGAAAAGACACGCGTCTCCTAACATGGACATTCAGCAGGAAATGGAGCTGTAAGTTTTGATAATTTAACTTTATCCGTCTTTATTATTTATAGACTGTCCAAACCTTTCACACTTTAGCTTGTGGGCTTGTTGGTACATTGGCCACAAGTCACAAGAAAGTTGGATTTATAAGTAGAATGAGTGAAAACTAAGGAAAGAGCGAGCCGTCTAAATGACCCGAGAAATTCTATAAGATATTGTGAAGCAGCCACAGTGAACACAACGGTCACAGGTCAGGCCTGAAGGAAGACTCGGAAGAAAATCGATTTCCAACGGGACAAATATAATATTAAAAAACACAGCTTGGTGTATTTGAATTTAGTTTTGGTGTTTAGAGTACAGATTATGTACTAAGTCAGTGATTTTCAACCTTTATGAGCCGCGGCACATTTTTTACATTTACAAAATCCTGGGGCACACCACCAACCAAATGACACAAGGTAGCTAGCTTTGAGGGCTCTCTCGTTTACCTTTGCCTGTTTCTCATTGTTTGTACGTAAGCGTACAAAATAGTCCGTCGGCTTGTTTTGAACGGAGGGGTGTTTCGTTTGGAGATGGCGTTCAAGCTAGTGGGTCTTTGCGTGTCTCTGCGGGTCTGTGCGGGTCTCTGCAGATCTCTGCGGGTCTCTGCAGGTCTCTGCGGGTCTCTGCAGGTCTGTGCGGGTCTGTGCGGGTCTCTACAGGTCTCTGCGGGCACCATAGCGCCATCGGTCAGCTTCTCACCGCACACCAGGCACAGCGGAGTCGGTGCCGTTGCATCCGCGGTGAAAGTGAATCCAAATGAAAGATAGCTTTCGCTGTATTGCCTCGAGCTCCACCGCTCATATCAGGGCCTTTATCTGTGTCATCATTTTGTCCAGGGCCCTGTTTGGCATTTGCGTTTTCCCTTCTCAAAAACTTCTCCATCACTGTCACTCGCTTGTCGTGCTGTGATCCCGAATTGCCACTGTTACTTGACGTGCAGCTGCAGCACCAACTCACCGACTCTACTCCCTTTGTTTACTTGAGCGAATCCAAGATGGCGCGACCATCCGTCACTTCTTAGGTGACGCGAGAGTGCTATAGTGCTATGGTTCCATTTCTTAAAGGGACAGATGCGCCTTATATTTTATTATTTATTTTATATAAAATAGACCATTCATTGATAATTCCATTCACTGTGGAGCTGCTGTTGAGCAAGGCACTGGACCCCCAACTGCTCGGGGCGCCGGTCCACTGGCAGCCCCCTCGCTCTAACATCTCTCCATTAATTGCATGTACATAGGTCCTGTTTGTGCATGTGTGTGTATTTCAGGCCTGTGTGTGTAACATGTATAATAATAGAGTGAAAAAATAGCATTTCCTGTTGCGGGATAAATAAAGTTCTTCTTGATTTGAATAATAATGTTAATGGTTGATCGCCAAAGACCAACTCAGGTATGAGGAGACTCCATCTTACCTGACAAAAACCATAACATTATAAATAATGGAAATGCATATTAATGAATATCTGGAGGTAAACTGCGTCACGAAAACATTTTGTTACCACACATTTCTTACGTCACTTGCACAAGAACAAAGGTCAACGCCATAGCCCCTTTGTAAAAATGCTAAAAGATGTAAAACACTGTTCACGGTGTGCTATGGAGGAGTGCTGGGTAAGGAAATCAGAGCCATTGTTCTGCCTCGGCACTGAGGCTGGCAAACAGTCAGCATCCAGCCGCGCTCTGTGGGTGTGCTGTTGTTGATACTGTAATAGAAGTGACTGACGGGTCACGGCAGCTGTCAAACCTCAGCCGTCAGTGTAAACCGCAGCCAGCCGGCTCCTGGAGACTAACAAAGCAGCGAAAAGTTGTTTGAAATTATTTTTAGCTTCATAACTTATTTAAACGGCGATATCTCTATCATGCAAAGTCTACTGTGAGCCCACCGACGCTGTTGCAGGAACAGCCGGGGGCTAAAACTTGTTTTTGCAACACATATAAATGACCTCCTGAAAATCAAATTGCATGTGGTTTTAAATACCAGGCGCTGCTGTTTTCCTCACATGACACCTCGAGACCCTTTAATGCAGTAATTACAGCATCACAGTCAAACTAATGGTACCTGATATTCACACGGTTTAGTAATACACACAACGCAAAAAAAGTCCCATATCTCATCTCATCTCATCTTCAGCCGCTTTTCCAGGGTCGGGTCGCGGGGGCAGCAGCTCCAGCTCTCAGATGGATCTGCTGAGACAATGAGAATCAATCCATCTGGCGGGGTCAGGTTAGCGATCTGGCTGCATGTTCATGTTCATGTTTGGTCGCACTCACACTGTCCATCCGTCCTGTGCCCAAACAGGTTTTACGGGTAAAGCCTAGTTCACTTGACCAGTGTGAGCGCAACCGTACCGCGCCTAGCTGCGGCACGTGAGGCTTTTGTAAAGCACGTTTGCACATGTACGAGCACGAGTGTGCGCACGTATACGAGCACGAGGCCTACGGCGGTTCTGAGGTCATTTCCTGTGCGCCTGTTGGGACATAGAAAAAATAAGGAGGGACCATGTGCGGACATTTAAAACAATGGCGGTGAAAGGTTCACGTTGGTGTGATGCGGAGGTGGAGTGTTTACTGCAGATTTGGTCGATGAAAAGATTCAAAAACAGTCGACAAGACGCACAAATACGGCGTGATGACGTATAGGCAGCAAGAAGCATTTGCCGAGGCCCAGGTAGTGTGAGTACACAGACGGACAGACACTGTGACTGCGCCCTTAGTTAATGAACAAACATGGGTATTTGATGACTTGGGGAGCGGCCTGTGAGAGCAGTTTGGAAGCAATCCATGCCACTTTGTTTTGTTATTTCATAAACAGTATATTATGCACCAGCATCACGTGAAGCAACGTTCTGCTTCCACTGAGTAAAATATGCAAATCCAATGAAACAGGATTTTTATCGTCGCACCAATCGGTTAAATATATCACGACATATTAAATGAAATATATAATTATATTCTAGATATTCTTGTGTATTAATTTTGTATGAACAATACCGCTCTACCTCAATTCAACAAATGTCATTGCACTGTTACTGTCTATTTATTATTATTATCTTGAGGTGGTTCGGGCATCTAGTAAGGATGCCCCCTGGGCGCCTCCCTAGGGAGGTGTTCCAGGCACGTCCAGCTGGGAGGAGGCCTCGGGGAAGACCCAGGACCAGGTGGAGAGATTAGATCTCCACACTGACCTGGGAACGCCTCAGGATCCCCCAGTTAGAGCTGGTTAATGTGGCCCGGGAAAGGGAAGTTTGGGGTCCCCTGCTGGAGCTGCTGCCCCTGAGACCCGACCCCGGATAAAAGGCTGAAGATGAGATGAGATGAGATCTTATTCACTTTACAATCCACTGCCACTTTACATTTTTTTACTCTTTGTATATTTTTATTATTTTTATTATGTTGTATATATATATGCCGATTGCACTGGGTCTGAGAGGACTGTAATTTCATTTTTTGCATTTTGTATGTCATGCATATTGCAATTTTTGACAATAAAACTGACTTGACTTGACTTGACTTGACTTGACTTGACTTGACCAGCTTTACTGTCTAAGTGTGTGCACACATTCAAATAAGGAAGGTCTCAAGTCAAACACACAGCACTTAACAGCAAACGCAACTCCAAGAGTAATTTACAAGTAGGGATGCTCGATATTGGCTTTTCTGCCGATATCCGATATTTTGTCCAACTCTTAATTTCCGATACCGATATCACCCAATACCCATATATGCCGTCTTTTTACACCAAAATTGTTAGATAACAACATCACATATCACCTATTATGGAATTAACACATTATGCCTAATGTTATTGTGATGCCCCACTGGATGCAACACACAACTGTGTGTTTTTTCTCGGTGTCGGCTGTTTCTGTCGCTTCTTTTCATCACTCTGCTGCACAAATGTAGCGTATCACTCCGCATGATTCTTCTTGAGGTGGGTGATCAAATTTGATGTATTAAAGGAAGACGCCTTGTTTCCTCCTCTCATGACCGACGCCTTGCAGTCATCGCAAATTCACTGTGAGTAGGTGACACTTGGAAATACTTCCAAACCACGGACATCTCATGCACTGGGCGAGCAAGCTTGTTAGCCACGGTTAGCAACCTACGAGTCTAGCGTGTTGTTGTTGTTATACGTCATCAAGCACGCGCCTGTAAACGTCCCATGTTGCATTCATGCAGACGCGGAAATGCCGAAGCCAAAGAACAAACATCGGTTGTGAAAACCCGATACCGATAATTCCCGATATTACATTTTTAACTCAATATCAGATCCCTATTTACAAGAATATAGCAATACTGTAGATATACATGTGAAAACAAGGACAACAAAACTGTAAAATGAAACATTACTCTTATGTAAATACAAGAAGGTGAAGAACAGAACGGATGCGGTGCGAAGTGTGAGCGCGACACATACAAAGGCAACAACACACACACAGGATAAACATCACATTAGGAACCTAAACTTTGAAATATTTTATCTGATAACGGCATGCAAGTGCTCTCTCCCTCTCTCTCATACACACACACACACACACACACACGCACACACACTGATATCCATGCTGCCATCGCGTCCCCTCTGTCCCCATACTCCTCCATCCAGCAGTTATCGAGTCTGCTCCAGTTGGATTCACTCTGTGTGCCTGTCATCCTGGACGGATGGCCCCGTGTCGGTGGTCCAGCTGTGGCGGGCTGGCTCCAGAGATCCAGCCTGTCGCGGCCTTCCATGATGGATCTTGCCCCAGGACAGTCTCGCGTTCCTAGGCACAGACCGGCGCTGCCCTGGGGCCCCAGCCTTGACAGGTGGAGCTCAGCAGGCTCTAAATGCTGCTATTAATCTCCATCACGGCGGGTTTGAAAGCGAGCGAGGTGTGTGTGACAGGAGATATGTTTCTGGGAATGAGGTGTGAGCGTCTGAGAGTGTGTGTGTGTGTGTGTGTGTGTGTGTGTGTGTGTGTGTGTGTGTGTGTGTGTTTGTACCAGCATTCAATTTTAGCTTTCATCACACTCCGAATCATTTTGTTAGCGAAGACATCTGAACCTTTTGAACCTTTGAAGACATCAAATATTTCCATCTAAGCAGCATCGTGCCTGGATGATGAAATACGACCTCTAGGGTTTGAACAACGACCTTTGAGCCTATGAGGTATTTTTTTTACGTAAAACCCATTAAGCCTAATTTCTTAGTTCAGGAACAAAGTGCAGTTTTGTAAATTATGACAGATGTTTGAAGCAGAACACGATCTGTGTGTAAAGGTGATGTTCGAGTCAAGTCAGTGTCTTTGAAGAGAGAGATGAGTCACATGCTGTGGTTACAGAAACATGGTAGTGTTGCAGCCATAATTAAGACTTGCATAGAATAGGCATTACATACGTTTTCATATGTTGTGATCACAGACTATAAAAAATGGATGAAGCAAACCCGTCGGGGTCCGTTCTCTTTATTCGATCCAATCGTCCTCAACTACGGGAGTCTCCATCTTGTCAGACTTTGACTCCGCCTCATTTCCTCTGACCAAAAAAGGGCATGTATGTGACGTTGGGGGGAGGGAGATACGTCTATCTGGCTGACGTTTACCTCCAAGGAGAAGTGAGGGCCATGAGAAACCTATTATGAAACCTGCGTGATTCTCCAAACTGCGTGCGTGCAGACCGCCATCTACTGTAGGTAATCCGCTGACTATGCATTTGTACCTCATACAACCCCAAAAAACATGAACTATACCTATTAAGACGCTGTGTCAGACACCATGGTATCATGTCATCTAGTGAAGGGAACATCAGTTTAATTATTGAACGTAAGTCAGTGCGTATCTTTTCCCGGTGTATACAGTATACATCATATTTATTATCTTCCATCACACAGCGGCCGTTAAATCCCGAATGACCTTCTGCTCATTAGCTAATTGATGCAGCCATTCCCCCTCCAGAAGCTCCCCTCTTACTCTTTCATACCAGCGCAGCTATCTACGGCCACATGACGCCGCGTAACTATGGCGATTCAGCGCTCTGTTGGTGGCGCAAGGCCGCCTGTCAGACAGGCACCCCAGCCTCTCAATCAAAGAGACTGTTTATGAGCACTCGCACACCACCTGGGACTGACACACACTCCACTCCACATCACGGGAGGGACATCCATCACACACACACACACACACACACACACACACACACACACACACAGGAGTACACAGAGCACATGTGCACGCACACATATAGATGCAGGTGTAGCAGAGACATGAGGACATACACAGATAACACACAATAGACATTTACACCATGTTAAAGGATTTCTTAACACAACTGGTAGCAGATGTGTTTATCACTTTATGTATTATGTTCCCCATCCAGATTAAAAATGTAGAAGTATGTTCTATTATTAAAGCAAAGTAATAGGAATGTTGTGCTTTCTAGTCAACAGCCTCACTGATATCTAGAAAGCACTAAACTAGATGTTAGAGGCAGTCGTTGTCTATCAGTCTATCACAGGACACATAGAGACGAACAGAGACAGACAACCATTCACACCTACGGGTGATTTAGAGTCATCAATGAACCGAACACCTGCACGTCTTTGGACTGTGGGAGGAAACCGGAGAACCCGGAGAAAACCCACGCAGACACGGGGAGAACATGCAAACTCCACACAGAAGGACCCCAGCTGGGATTCAAACCTGGAACCCTCCCGCTGTGAGGGGACAGTGCAAAGACCCCAAAGATTTGATTTTAAGGGAGGAAGTTGAAACATACACACTATTTATTGGGACTATAAAACCTTTAATTTGACCAGTGCCAACAAAAATAACTAATAATGTTCTGGGGCAGTTGTTTTAGTTAGTGTGTGTGTGTGAGCAGTTGATATCCAGCAGAGGAATTCCCTCCACACAGAAGGGCCCCAGCTGGGATTCGAACCAGGAACACAGAGCTATGGTGCTGTGGACGCCTGTCTGTACAGAACGGTGGGAAAAAACACGTGAACGCAAAGCGAGGCAGCCCTTATCGGCCGATACCGATATAATATATTTTAAACTATTTATTAGGCCTACCCTTTATTATTTATAATTTTAAGAACTTTCGACTCACACCCACCATGTGAATTTAAGCACATTTATGCATAAGTGTATGTCTGACGTACAGTGCGTGTGTAGATGCACAGTGACGTTGTTGTTTGATGCAGTTGAGCCCAAGACCAATTTACCTGCAGGACAGTAAAGTATATCTTGTTTTATCTTATCTTATCTTATTTAACGGGGAAAAAACACACAGAAGAAAAATCATAACCTAATAATAAACAGAATTTCAGGCAGAATGTCGTCATTGAGAAGCCACTGTCTTACAGTGTAGTAACAGAGTATCCTGCGCTGTGTTTCACAGTGGAGTCCGGTCTTTTAGCGTAGTAACAGTGTGTCACGTTCTTTGTTTTACAGTATCGTAGGTGTAGTGTGGTGAAGCAGAGCTGTTGGCACCTCCACACAGTCTGTTTAACGCCTGGTGGGAGAGGTGCTGACAGGCCCAACTGCTCCCTAATCCTACAGACATCAGGAGCCAAAGGGAATGACCAGGGAGCCCTGTGTGACTGTGTGTGTGTGTGTGTGTGTGTGTGTGTGTGTGAGTGTGTGAGCAATACATACAGTATGTCTCCTTCTTCATAGATAACGTTCCTGTGTCACCAGTTGGACAGTTTTTGGCTAAATTCTATCAAACTTCCTGTTTAACCTACAAATATAAATGACGGTGTAATGTTTAGAGTTCATTTAATGGAGTTAAACTAAAGTCTAACTTCTTCTCTTTGTAACCAAATATAATTTTAACGTCCTGATTTATATTTGTGGGAACCAGCGTGGTCAAAAGGGTGCTAACACCGGTGAATTAGCCGTGTGCTAACCCTTTATATCTCCTCTCTGTAAACACTGGGAGCTGCTGGGTGCCACATTAACATCAGTGTTATCCAAACTTCCGTCCTTCACAATAAAAGCCCATGCTTTAACAGCTCCAAAATATACCGTAAAGTTCTTCATTTCCATTTTAAATGTAAACCACGACCTGAGCCGCTAAGGCTGAGCGTCACCCAAACGTTCTTTCATGCTTTCTCTCATCAAGGTCACGTTCATTTACTGATTTGACGTAAATGCTCATGTACAAATATTAAACTTCACTTGTAGGTTCTTATAAGTGTGTGAATAAATTCTATTTGCACTTCGATGGCGATCACTCAGTAAAAGCACCACGAAAAGACCGGAAACTGCGGCAGACCGGATCCGTCGGGTAGGGACGATACCGATTTGTAGTTTATATTTTGTATTTCTGATTGTTTTGTACCGCTGCTACGATGACCTCATTTCCTCTCTGGGATAAATAAATCTATAAATCTTATCTATCTATCTCTCTATCGACCAGCAAACGACGTCCGACTGGTGGTACAGTTACTTTTGGCACACTGGTGATTCCAGAGCTGTTAGCATTTTGGTACCTTTGATTAAATCACTTGTGCGGTCGTCTGACTACATAAACAGAAAATTACAGAAACGCTTTATTCACAAGTCAAAGAAGTACAAACACCAGCCGTGTTTGTGTGACGGGTCAATGATGTCAGCCACTAGATCCTTTGGTCCCCCCCCCCCCCCGTCACCAGAACGACCAAGCTGCTCTCACTGTGGATGCAGGGTAAAGCCTCTGTGGCTCCATTACGGAGTTTGTCTCAGTAGTAACATATGGTCAAAATGATAGAGTAACAATGCTGTCATCTGTAAGCTGCATGAGTCATAAACACAGTGTCGTTAACATAGTGTGTGTGTGTGTGTGTGTGCACGCGTGTGTGTTCCCACTCTCACTTGCCTGTGTGTGATACATTAGCCCACTGATTACTGATATGCATTAGAGATAAGTCCCCGAACACATGCACGTTACAAGACACAGACTCATTTATTTACACATGCATACAAACTCTATTACATCCAATACAAGTAGAATGTATGTCCTCACTTTCTGTGTGAGCGGATAATAAGGAATACTGTGTGACAGGAACTTCCAGGTTCTGATCCGGACGTAAAAAAGTCCCATTGACATTTGTAACTATGCTAATGACGTTGCTATGCTATTACGTTGTGTGGCTCCTTTCATACATCTAGATAAGGATGGTCATTTTTAAGAATAGAAATTGTAACTCTCATCTCATCTCATCTTCACCCGCGACCCAGTCTGGGGTCGGGTCTCGGGGGTAGCAGCTTTAGCAGGGGACCCCAAACTTCCCTTTCCTGGGCCACATTAACCAGCTCTAACTGGGGGATCCTGAGGCGTTCCCAGGCCAGTGTGGAGATCTAATCTCTCCACCTGGTCCTGGGTCTTCCCCGAGGCCTCCTCCCAGCTGGACGTGCCTGGAACACCTCCCTAGGGAGGCGCCCAGGGTTCATCCTTACCAGATGATCCTGAACCACCTCAACTGGCTCCTTAAACGCAAAGGAGCAGCGGCTCTACTTCGAGTTCCTCACGGATGCTGAACTTCTCCCCCTCTCTCTAAGGGAGACTCCAGCCCCCCTCCTGAGGAAACCCATTTTGGACGCTTGTACCCTCGACCTGGTTCTTTGGGTCCTGACCCAGCTTTCATGACCACAGGTGAGGGTAGGAACCAAGATTAACCGGTAGATCCAGAGCTTTGCCTTCCTCAGCTCTCTTTTGGTCACAACGGTGCGGTAGAGCGACTGCTGCTCCGCCCCCGCTGCTCCGATTCTCCGGTCAAACTCACGCACCATCGTCCCCTCACTCGTGAACATGATCCCGAGGTCCTTCACTTGGGGTAAGGACTCATTCCCTACCTGGAGCAAGCAATCCACCGGTTTCCTTTGTTTATTTATTAGTTCTGTGAGATGCAGTGTTGGTGAATTTAATGCGGACAGAACCAATTTACAATAACCAAAGCACCCGCTGTACTCTCCTTGTAAATTTCCATGAGAGCTGTGGTGTTTCTGAAAGTAAACCCTTGGAATGAATGGCATATCGGAACAAATTGGAGGTTCCTGAGGATATTAATACCTGTACAATGTATTCTCGTCATTGCGTTTGTATGATATGTGAATGTGACCCATTAATGAAAGCACCTGTTGCCTCTTTGCTGCGTCTTCACATCTGTGTGTCTGTGGAGACGTTCCCTCTCTAAATGGAAACACGCCGCCATGTTAGTGACGCTGCTGACAGCGATTGGTCTGCAGGTGGAGCTCCTCACTGACGCTTATGCTGCGTTCACTTGTAATCGGAAATCTGGAACTTCCAAATTCTAAGTCAGGCTTTTAGTAAGGGTAGAAGAGTAGCAGAAGAGAGAGGAACATGTGTGTGTGACTGTTTTTAAGTGGGTAACATATAGGGGACAGACTGGAAGTAGAGAGGTGAATGTGTGTCAATAAAGTTTTTCAAAAGAGCCAAAGAATTAAAAAGTCAACACACACTGAACCCTGAACGAGGCAAGATGGAGGCTCTGAAAGAACAGGTTCGCCTGCAGTTACATCTTACCGCCAAAGAGGCCGCTAGAAACAACACATCTCAATTCTTACGGATTACGACTTTAAGGACTGGTTTCCAACCCTGATGCCTCCCAGAGACAGTCCTTGGTAGCTTTATAAAGTTATCTGTCGCTGAAAATCAGCAGGTGAAGGAGTACGTTGCTATTTTACATCAACCGCTAAATCAGTGGGAACAGATAGCTCTATAATCTGGTGGTCGGCTGCGTGAGAGGCACCCAGATGTCACAGCTCCTTTCCTAATGACACAAAGGCAAACCCAGCAAGGCGTCAGCTTTCGATTCATCAGATTTTTATGGTCAGTGTGGAATTAGTTTACGGCTACCCGCCAGATGTGGCTAACTCACGTTAACGGTAATGGTGCAACATTAAGGAGGCTATGATGAACTCTGGTGTCTGCCTTTTATGACTGCTAGTCTGCAGTAATTCCTTCGTGTTTTTATGTACTGTATAGTGTGTGTTTGTGTGTGTGTGTGTGTGTGTGTGTGTGTGTGTGTGTGTGTGTGTGTGTGTGTGTGTGTGTGTGTGTGTTTGTTCTTACACTTCTGCCTTTGCGGGGACCATGTTCTAGCCCTTAAGAGTGAGCACTTTTTGGCATGTCCTCACTTCCTTTTTGAAGGTTAAGGCTTTAAAAGGTCCTGAAAACTTATTTTCTAATGACTAACTAATTGAGTGAGAGTATTCTTAGGGCGCACTCACACTGTCCTTCCGCACGGGGCCAAAGCCGTTTTTTCAGCTAAAGCCTAGTGCGTTTGAACAGTGTGAGTGCAACCGCTCCGCGCACAACTGCGGTCAGCTGGCCGTCCACAGCCCGCCTGAAAGAGGTGGGCTTTTGTAGAGCGCGTTTGCACATGTATGAGCACGAGCGTACGAGCACGAGCACGATGCCTACGGCGGTTCTGAGGTAATTTCCTGTGCGCCTGTTGGGACATAGAATAAAGAAGGAGGGACCATGCGCGGACATTTAAAACAATGGCGGCGAAAGGTTCACGTTGGTGTGATGCGGAGGTGGAGTGTTTACTGCAGATTTGGTCGATGAAAAGATTCAAAAACAGTCGACAAGACGCACAAAAACTTAGAGGTCTATGGAAAGATTTGGAAAAAAAACGACGCATCGCGATGACGTCATCACTGCGTGTGACGTGTTACGTGTAACGGCGTGATGACGTATGGACAGCGAGAAGGCCCAGGCAGTGTGAGTACAAACGGGCCTGGGGCGTGGGGGGAGAGGGAGGGGCGACAAGTACCCTAAAGCCCTGGGCGCGGTGCGGAAGGACAGTGTGAGTGTACCCTTAAGGTTGTGGAAATACGTTTATGATGCAAGGTCACCAGGTTGATTCTCTTAACTGTGAGATAGGCCGCAGATCATCGCAATGACATCCCTGAGAAAGGCTCCTAAATCATACCGGTAGCCATTTTTGACCTTTTGTCATTATGCTGTCAATGTCATCAAGTCTTGTATGCTTTTTTTCTTCTCTAACAATTTACCTGTTAGTCGTGTGTAGCTGCGGCTCTATCTCCCCCTCTCTGCATGGGTGAAACTAGCTGAGTGTTAACCCCCAAAGAGCAGAGCGATTACTATAATTAGCAGGTGAGTGTTTTTCCTGAATTAATCCGTCATATCCTCCAGCCTGTCTGATTTCAGCGCCACAGTCACGGAACAAAGGCTTTGCGCACGAGAAGGAAATTGTATGGAGGAAACTGAGCCTCAAGAGTTTAAAATAGACCATTATTCAGATTTTGTGATTTGCATGAATTGACTTCAGGCTGTTCTCTCACAGAACAGATACCGTGTCGCGTAGCCTTTTGGGCATGTGCAGTGTCTCAGGTGTACCTTCTTATCTACATTTATGAGTTGAGGTTGGTTCCCTGATTTATTTGGAGCACGGAGACAACTCCATTTTGTGTCTTTAATTGCCAATAAGGAGGACATTTGTGTGTTTTTCAGCAGTGTAAAATAGCCTTTTTTTGGAAGGAATGGATGCAATGTAAAAGACGTATGATTACAAAGTGTTAAATGACTTTCTGTTGGTCTGTATGCACTGGATTTCTGCAGTACTCATCACTCCTGCAGGACTGAAATGTAGAGTCACAGAGAGACGTACAGTAAGTAGCTGCAGAGTGAATCAGCTACTGACACTTTTAACCACTCACTGATCAATTGCAGCTGCTAAATGACCCAGTAAAAGAGTGGTTGTATTGGGCAGGTGGTGTGTAAATGTAACAATGAGATGGAGTGTGTTGCCAGAACACAGCTTGCATGCTGGTCCATTACTCCGCTGTTTGTTAAGGCTTCTTTGTATCACTATCTTGTTTTCATTCGTCATGTACCGGAGAAAAGAAATACAGAGATGCGTTTCCCATTTACCCTCCTGTTTACTGCATCTGCCCTCAGACATTCACCTGTTGAGCTGTGACTTGGATTGACTGGTATTGTGTAAAAACATCTGCAGAACCAAAGGGTCCCTGTCACATATGTGGTTGACTGACCCCTTTCATGAGTGATGCTAAATACTTGATTTTTAAACATCTGGAGAACAATATTCAATTCAATTAAATTTTATTTACAGTGCCAAATCATAACAAAAGTCATCTCAGGACACTTTACAGAGTAGGTAAAGACCACACTCTATGACTTATTTATGATTTACAGAGACCCAACAATTCCCCCGTAGAGTACGGTGGCAACGAAAACCTTCCCTATAACAGACAGGAACGTCAGACAGACCCAGCTCTGTGGAGGACGGACATCTGTCTGCACCGGAGAGAGGGAGAGAAGGAGAGAGAGAGAAAAGACGGACAGACGGACAGAGAGAGACAAAGACAGAGACAGACACACTTCCAGTAACTATAATAACATCTATAGTAATGTGAATATGACTTATTAATACAGCAGAACAGTAGAAACAAGCACAGCTAAGGTGATAGATTATAACCGCAGCAGGAAGCGTCATGCAGGACCACGGCAGCAGGCACCAACACCATCAGCAGAGACCTGCACACAGGACCACGGCAGCAGGCACCACCACCATCAGCAGAGACCTTAGAGAAGACAAAGCACAATGTGCAGTGTAGGAAAAAAATGAATCCTCAAATTTATGCCTGGAATGCTTCTTATAGTATGGGAAGAAACTGTTAACAAAGTATATTTTTGGTTCAATTTTCTCAAACTGCATATGGACGTAACTTCCACTGGGTGTTATGCTTTCTGTTGTGCTCTTGTAAAATATCATACGAACCTGTTGATGAGGATATGTTGAGAGGTTTACATAGCATTTCTGTGTTTTGTAATACTTCCAAATTATCAAAATGAACCAACCACACACACACACACCCTTGTATAATTTATTTGGACCCAGTTGATATGGGAGCGTACCTATGTTCCCCGCTTTACACAGAAAGGATCCTATCTTCCCCGGTCTGCTATTTTTTTCCACATTCGGTGCCGAATTCCCCGGCAAATAGGCCTTTGGTAGACCGTAATCCTACCCCCTGACCCTGACCTAAACCTCTAACTTCATGAGACAACTAAAAAATCACTACCTATCACGCTATATCTAATATAGCACTGTTTCCTCATGGACAACTGGGATGTATGCGCATGATTGTATGCGCATGTCATGTATTAATTATGTAGCTCTGGTGCACTTTTGCGTGCGTTTACTCATTATTTTTGCTTACAGGTGGTAACGGTGTATATTTTTGACTGTACCATTACCCCGCCTATAAGCTTTTCTAGCTTCCCTTGGGAGACCCATTCACTCTGGATCGGCTCCAGCCCCCAGCGACCCTGACAGGGACAAGAGGCTGAAGATGGATGATGATGATGTTTGAAGTGGTATTTGTGAATAAACTAAACTAAACTAACCCTAACAAAATGCTAAAGTAAATCAGTGGAAGCATAGGCTTATGCGCAGGGAACATAGGGATGACCCCGTTGATATAATGTGATTTGGATGTGCAAGCTGGACGTAGGCCTGCTTCACTCATACAAACAGCTGATGAGAATGTGACCGTGCTGTTTCAGGAGAACAGGAAGCGTCTTCCCCACAGCAGGTATTGCAGCACACGTGTTGAGTCAGAGTAAAGCGAAACGATTCAGCAGTTTCCTGAAGCGTCTTAGAGTTTGAGTTCAGGTCAGTGCGGTGACAACAGCATGCAGACACAAAAAGCTATTTTGCTTGTTTGTTGTTTTGTAACTCGTCTCAGACGTGCTGACAGGTGACACATGCAAAAACAACTTTATCGGGCGCACGTTTGAAAAAAATATGTGTGTGCGGTACATTTTTGTTTGTGTGTGTGTGTGTGTGTGTGTGAGCGTTGTCTTCAGACCTCATTGTGAAGTAAGGGACTGTTAAAACACATCGCCTGGGCCGTCTGCTCACTGTACAGTGGAGTGTCAATTCTCTCACAACATCCCGTTCCAGTGTGTTTTTGTGTTTTAAGGCTCCAGATTGTTTGCTTTTTCTTTTTTGAAATACTTAATGTGTAACGGGTGGTGTGTGGACCCAGTTGCAGTACGAAGGACTCAGAAACAGTGGTAAAGTTCAACGTTTTACTCAGACTCAGGCAGACAGGTGAACAGTTTGGAAAACGGCAAACAGGAATCAGGAGAGGAGAGGCTAAACTCTTGGTCAGGGACAGAAGGCTGGGTCGATTCACCAGGATGCAGACGAAGCAGGGAATCAGGGACAGGCGAGGTCGGTACCGGGAAGCTTGGCAGACCAACGCTGGAAAGTCTCGCATGGCATAGAACAATCTGGCAAAGGAGTGAGTGTGGAGCTGGTGATTATATGCTGGGCTGAGTGCATGTGATGAGAGGCAGCTGTGTGCACAGGTGAGGAGAGTGAACTGACGAGGTGGGTGTGGCTGACAGGCTGAGTGGGGCAGAGGCAGGATCAATGGAAAACTACTGAGGGCTGGATGACTGAACTGTGACATAAGGTTGAATATGTAATGTCAGAAAAAATATAGCAGTCATCAAACTAGGCACCTCAAACAGATTTAGGGTGCACTCACACCGTCCTTCCGATTTAGGGTCCTTGTCCCCCCCTCCAGGCCCGTTTGTCCTCACACTACCTGGGCCTCGCACAAATGCTTCTTGCTGTCCATACCTCATCACGCCGTAACACGTCACACGCATTGATTGATGTCATAGCGATGAATCTTTTCATCGACCAAATCTGCAGTAAACACTCCACCTCTGCATCACACCAACGTGAACCTTTCGCCGCCATTGTTTTAAATGTCCGCACATGGTCCCTCCTTCTTTTTTCTATGTCCCAACAGGCGCACAGGAAATGACCTCAGAACCGCCGTAGGCCTCATCCTCGTGCTCGTACACGTGCGCACATTCGTGCTCGTACATGTGCAAACGTGCCTTACAAAAGACCACCTCTCTCAAACGGGCCGTGGACGGCAGCTAGGCGCGGTGCGGTTGCACTCACACTGGTCAAACGAACTAGGCTTTACCCATGAAACCTGTTTGGGCACGGTACGGATGGACAGAGTGAGTGCGACCTTAAAAAAGGCTGAGATGCAAACTTGACTCCAGTTTGAAAAGTTCAGGGGTTACGGTCAAAACCGTCCTTTCATTTGTTAACTGTTGTCTCCTGCTCCCATAGGTAACCCTTCAAAAAGTTTCCATCTCAGCTCTGAAACAAACTCAGCTCACTGTGTCCTGCCCTTGCTGAGGAAGAGGCTGGTGTTTTATATAATATGCTCCTTGTGATATTAAATGAGAATTATTCAGCTAAATTTCCACTGCTGTTGAATTAGAAAGTGTTTTGAAGTTGTAGTGAAACACAGCTAAAGGCTCGCCTCTCGGTTTCAAGATATTTATGGAGCTGAATAGTTTATGAACTTAAGGAGGGGCAAATATTTTTGTTTTTGTTTTCTAAGCATTTCACCCTCCCTCTCTCTCTCTCTCTCTCCATCTCTCTCTCTCTCTCTCTCTCTCTCTCTCTCCATCTCTCTCTGCCCCGGTTCCTTCCTGCTTGATGCGAAATGCTCCGGCATTTGTTGAATATTCACGGATAATTTAGACGGCAGAGGACAGGAGGAGGCAGAGGCAGGAGGGAAAGAACTGGAAGAAGAAAGCAGGAGGAAGTAAAGAAAGGGATGAACAGAGGATGGATGGATGAGGAAGAAGGGAAAGAGAGAGGGATGAACGGAGGTGATTTGGTGGATCCAAACTCTGCACCCATTGGCTCTGTCTTAAATGAGGGACCAGAGGTGAGAGCTGCAGCGAGGCGCTACTCAGGATACTGGAGGCTCCCTCCCCCACTCCCTCTCACTTTCAATCCCTCCCACATTCTCCAGGAATCAATAGTGGCAAATTAATCATTTTTGCTCAGAGAGAGAGAGAGAGAGAGAGAGAGAGAGAGAGAGAGAGAAAGAGAGAAAGAGAGAGGAGAGGGAGAGAGAGAGAGAGATGGTTTGCATAAAGATGGTGAAGCAGCAGCAGTGTGCATAATCACACCTTCAGCGCTTTGAGCCTGATTGGATGTTATTCATTGTTGTTTCTCTTGTTTGGGGATGAGTAATCATTGTTGTCATGGCGATTGTTGTGGCGCCCCCGTTAGACACTCTTTATATCATTTCAAGCAGGAAATATCTCTCGCCCCGGTCTGGAAATCCAACAGTCTGAGAATTTAAAGGCACACCAACTCTGTGGATACCAGAGTTATGCAACTGAAACTGGAAATAAATTTGTCAAAGTTAGAGGAACATTTTCATCAATTTTACTGAGAAGTGGAGATTTTAGAGTTAGACTTGATAAAGACATGTGGACCAAACCTTTGCTCAATTATACTTAATAATAAAAGTGTCTTTGCATCCAGGTGTAAAAAGCATCACGGCTTGATTAGGTTTAGGCAAAAAACTAATAAGCTACTTCTTCTTGGGCGGCAGTAGCTCAGTCCATAGGTGACTCAGCTTGGAACCGGAGGGTCGCCGGTTAGAGTCCCTGTGTGGACCATGAATGGAGCGTGGACTGGTGGCTGGAGAGGTGCCAGTTCATCTCCTGGGCACTCAAGGTGCTGTTGAGCAAGGCACCGAACCCCCAACTGCTCGGGGCGTTGGTCACTGGCAGCCCCCTCGCTCTAACATCTCTCCATAATTGCATGTGTATAGGTCCTGTCTGTGCATGTGTGTGTATTTTGGGCGTGTGTGTGTGTAACATGATTAATGATAGAGTTGTGGGATTAATGAAGTAATTCTTCTTAGGCAAGAAAACTACACGGTTAGTGTAAGACAAAAAAACCCTAATACTGACACCTGGTGCAAATAGCATCTGCCAATAAGAACAACTTTTGCATATTTGCATGAGAGTCAAGGCAAATACACTTCACTATTACAATACTTGTATTCAGTGTGTGGACTTTACTTTGGCTTTCAGCTTTGTCTTAGGGCGCACTCCCACTGTGCCTCCGTCCCGTGGCCCGTGCTTTAGGGTCCTTGTCCCCCCCTCCAGGCCCGTTTGTACTCACACTACCTGGGCCTCGTTGAATGCTCCTTGCTGCCTATACGTCATCACGCCGTAACACGTCACACGCATTGATGACGTCATGGCGATGCGTGGCTTTGTTTCCAGATCTTTCCGTAGACCTCGGAGTTTTTGTGCGTCTTGTCGACTGTTTTTGAATCTTTTCATCGACCAAATCTGCAGTAAACACTCCACCTCCGCATCACACCAACGTGAACCTTTCGCCGCCATTGTTTGAAATGTCCGCGCATGGTCCCTCCTTCTTTTTTCTATGTCCGAACAGGCGCACAAAAAATGACCTCAGAACCGCCGTAGGCCTCGTGCTCGTACATGTGCAAACGCGCTTTACAAAAGCCCACCTCTCCCAGACGCTCCGTGGCCGTCAAGCTGTGGCCAGCTAGACGCGGTGCGGTTGCACTCACACTGGTCAAACGAACTAGGCTTTACCCGTAAAACCTGTTTGGGCACGATACGGATGGACAGTGTGAGTGCGCCCTTAAAGAGAGTACTGACTCTGACTCTTGCTGCAAACATGTAGGCCTTGCTTTGTCAGCACAGCTGTTATATCCAAATCAGTTAGTGACTACATCAAACCTCCTCACAGGGATCAAAGCCAAACATCACAGTAGGATCGGATATGACCAGCCAAAGTTGGACACAGGATACTCTTTAGAGTGATGTATTTAAGTCAAAGCGGCGGAAGTTTTTGATACTGTGCCACCTCGCTTCAACGGTGATGGCAGGAATAGTATGCATGCTGGTATAAAGTGAATAAGTGCAGAATTCACGCGTGAATCATCCATCAATAATATTATTGATACTGAGTTCATGCGTGCTCCATGATGATGAATATACAAAACAATAGAAACGCAAAAATAAACACAAAAATGTCACTTTAGTTTGCTTGTGTTGCATATTTTTGGTCCTTGTATTTCATCATTCATATTTCTTTTTTCTGTGACACGGTGGTCACCCTTTCACAGCGAGAGGGTTCCTGGTTCGAATCCCGACTGTGGCCCTTCTGTGTGGAGTTTGCCTGTTCTCCCCGTGTCTGCGTGGGTTTTCTCCGGGTTCTCCGGTTTCCTCCCACAGTCCAAAGACGTGCAGGTGTTCGGTTCATTGATGACTCTAAATCACCCGTAGGTGTGAATGGTTGTCTGTCTCTGTTCGTCTCTATGTGTCCTGTGATAGACTGGCGTCCTGTCCAGGGTGGACCCCGCCTCACGCCCGACGTAGCTTTAATAAGAGAGCTTTATATTATATTCCTCTATCTTTGTAAAGGCAGTTCTAGTATCTCTGCACTTCTCACGTTCTCTAAAGGACAAAGGTAAATCCAGTCACTGCTGAAAGTGGTTGAAACAATATTTTTGTTTTGATATCAAAAGTAGTAAATATCGTTTTTTAGTAAAACTCTTTCTTAGCAGGATCCTCCGTAGTCTCTGTGTTGTGTTTATGTTCCTCTGTTTTCTGCAGCACCCATTTCAAGGCTGATTAATCTATTGATTATTCAATCTATCTTTTAGTCGATAAAATGTCAAAAATAATGACAAATGTCTGTCACAATGTTCTGCCAAGGACCAAAGTGATGTCTTGCTTTCTTATCCTGACCAGCAGCAAAAAAAATAAAGTAGTTAATCAAAACACAAAGAAAGGCAAACTTTTAAAAAAAAATGGTAATGGTGCATCCGACCTATACTAACAATGTAGTGTGTATTGTCTTACCAATGGGGCAAAGTCAGTGTTTGAGTTTTCATGTAGCCAGTGTAGTTATGCTGCATAATTATCCTTTGTACACTGGATGACCATCAATTCTCCATCTTTCAATATGAATCCAGACACATTTCATCAGCCTAATCCACTTAAACACATTTTCATGTTCATGGTGCTTGAGTGGGGTCTGTACCTACTCTGTAAAGTGTCCCGAGATAACTTTTTTCTGATTTTTCACTATAAATTAAATAAAATTGAATTGCTTAAGGATTTGCATGTGGGAATAAGGGAATAAGGGAATGAGTCCTTACCCCAAGTGAAGGAGTTCAAGTACCTCGGGATCATGTTCACGAGTGAGGGGACGATGGAGCGTTGTTGGGACATGTGTACAGTGCATTTGAAATACACATTTCAATTGGAGTTTTACCGCTGTTTACAATAGTTCATGGTAGTAGTAATAGTTGTACAACCTCTTGCATGTTGTAACTTACGCTCAGCTCTGTGTGTTGTACCCAAACCAACTAGGCAACAGTTTGCAGGAGTAGAGATGCTTACCCAACTGAAAAGCCCACGTTTCTGGTTGTTAGGAGAAACACAGCTACTTAAACATTAGGAAAAACCACCACCAGTGAAAAACTTTGAATCAGATTTTGCATGGCTGCATAGGGCGTACGTAGTCTCAACGGTTTTGAAAGACACCTTATGAACTATGTTATTCTATTTAATGCTGGGAAACGACTACCGGTTTCTTAAACTTGTCAGGTCAGACGCAGTTCAGTGTTTCCTCTGTTTAACCTTCTTAATGGATAACGCAAATAACTGCCTCATGATGGTATAATGGCATATGTGTGCATGTGGACCCTGTTTTAGAGACCATGGCCTGTGTGGACCCTGTGTTAGAGACCTTGGCCTGTGTGGACCCTGTTTTAGAGACCTTGGCCTATGTGGACCCTGTTTTAGAGACCTTGGCCTATGTGGACCCTGTTTTAGAGACCTTGGCCTGTGTGGACCCTGTGTTAGAGACCTTGGCCTATGTGGACCCTGTGTTAGAGACCTTGGCCTGTGTGGACCCTGTTATAGAGACCTTGGCCTGTGTGGACCCTGTTTTAGAGACCTTGGCCTATGTGGACCCTGTTTTAGAGACCTTGGCCTATGTGGACCCTGTTTTAGAGACCTTGGCCTGTGTGGACCCTGTGTTAGAGACCTTGGCCTGTGTGGACCCTGTTATAGAGACCTTGGCCTGTGTGGACCCTGTTTTAGAGACCTTGGCCTATGTGGACCCTGTGTTAGAGACCTTGGCCTGTGTGGACCCTGTTTTAGAGACCTTGGCCTATGTGGACCCTGTTTTAGAGACCTTGGCCTGTGTGGACCCTGTGTTAGAGACCTTGTGATGAGAGAAGTTCAGAGGGGGATTGTAATGTCTGAGGCATGTTTTGTTTGGTCTAAAGACGTCACCCAACCAAGGCTTAGCTGGTTCTATCTGTGATCTTGTGACCCGGTCTGTCTGGATGGGGGGTCTCTTCCTCTAAAAGCCTGAGCACCAGTGGGATCGGGGTCATTCCTGCTAAACTCTGGGCAGAGTGAGGAGGCAGGGGTGAACGTATTTTTATCTGCAGAGGAAAAAAATACTTTGCCAAAAATAAACCACAGAGGAAAAGCTGATCCTGTTTGTTGATCTTTAGTGAAGAAATCCTGTTCCACAACAACGTATTAACATTAAAAATTTTCATTGAAAAACAACTGATGATGCAAAATGAGAGCGGTAAGAGTTGCAGTTGAGACTACACATAGTTTTCTTGTTGTCATTCTATTCATTGTTTGTATACAAATATTGACTATAGCCTCAAATGAGCATTCCTAAAAGCCCCCGTACGTCATCATTAAACACCAAAACTACATTGCAGTTAGAGTACAAACACACACTCTTTTACCAACTCTGCACAAACCTGTGTTCCACATACACACACTTACACAGCTGTTGTGACAGTATGTGTTGCTTTACTTATCCAGGCTGCGAGCATATGACTGTGACACGACCAACACCAGCCCAAAACAACAAGTTCTTACTTTGCCTCAGATAGAAAGATCATCTCTATCCAGAAAACATCTGGGTGAGACGGAAGAAAAGAAAAGTGTGGAAGGAGCAAAGGAAAACAAGAGGGAAATAGAGAGTTTGGGTGCGCGTAGAGGGAAAGTGCGAAAACGAAGGATGAAACGAAGGCTGGAGAGAGGAAGGAGAATTGAGAGACAGAGCAGATGGAGAGACAAACTGAATCCGGTGAAGAAGAGAAGGTGCAGCGAGAGAGGAGGAGTGAAAGGCGGGGATGAAGAGAGGTAGAGGAAATGAGAAAGAGAAGAAGAAGAAGACATGGACGGGTAGACATGTGCCAAACAACATCTGCGAAGGAGGGAGGAAGAGGACGGGTAGCTGTGGATGTGTACGGGAGAAAGCTTCCCAAACAACATCTGTAACGAGAGCAACATCTGTAACGAGACGGAGGGAGGAGAGGTGAGGCGAGAGGAAGAGAAGATCTTAAACTGAGAGTGCGCTGAGGTGGTGACTGACGCCGCTCTGAGGGATTCTTAGTCATAGTTGATGTTGTTGACACAGCAAGCAAGTTGAAAAATCGTGACACTGGAAACTATTTCTCTGGTCACAAAGCACAAACTTACAAAAACAGGACCACAAAAGCATCAGCTGACAGGGACCAGCACGCGTATCTTGTTCAGTCTTTTGCTGATTTTGGGAGAAACCTGTACATGAGCTTTTTGGGAAACATCATCCATCAACAGCATCACTTAGGGCGCACTCGCACTGTCCATCCGTACCGTGCCCAAAACAGGTTTCACGGGTAAAGCCTAGTTCGTTTGACCAGTGTGAGCGCAACCGCACCGCGCCTTGCTGCGGCCAGCTTGCCGTCCACGGACCGTTTCAAAGAGGTGGGCTTTAGTAAAGCACGTTTGCACATGTACGAGCATGAGCGTTCGCACGTGTACGAGCACGAGGGCTTCGGTGGTTCTGAGGTCATTTCCTGTGCGCCTGTTGGGACGTAGAAAAAAGAAGGAGGGACCATGCGCGGACATTTCAAACAATGGCTGCGAAAGGTTCACGTTGGTGTGATGCGGAGGTGGAGTGTTTACTGCAGATTTGGTCGATGAAAAGATTCAAAAACAGTCGACAAGACGCACAAAAACTCTGAGGTCTACGGAAAGATTTGGAAACAAAGCCACGCATCGCCATGACGTCATCAATGCGTGTGACGTGTTACGGCGTGATGACGTATAGGCAGTAAGAAGCATTCTCCGAGGCCCAGGTAGTGTGAGTACAAACGGGCCTGGAGGGGGGGGCAAGTACCCTAAAGCACGGGGCACGGGACGGACGCACAGTGTGAGTGCGCCCTTACTTGCTTCGCTATTTGTTCAAACTATCACTATCAGTGCTTGATGCTTCGTAGCGCTTTTAGCTGCCGGTGGTTAGCAGGACTGCGATACAGAAAAAGTATCAGACGCCATTCTTCTATTTTCTAGCTCTGCACATGATACAAAATTATTTAAGATTTTGAATCACCTGCTTCTGATGTTATGGGTCCATTGAATGGGCGTCACCAGTTGGTATCACTAGCATAGATATGAGGTGGCATGGTCCTACTCACACTCATAGTTGGCGCAGTCGGCCATTGACGTCTATTGGTAGCAAAACTTCATTAACTTAATTACATACATCACCTTACGTAATGTTCTAAACTAACACCATGGATGTGTTTTAACCCAAACCATAGACCCCATAGAGAATCTCAGGAAATCCTTGGGGACAAAGTAAAGTCTAAGAAACCCACAACAGTTACTGAACTGTGGAAGAAGGATGGAAGAATGTACGCAGATCAAACCAGAGCAGTGTGAGAAACTAGTGATGTCCTGTGGGCGCAGATGTGCTGAAGTCATTCAAAACTGTGGCCTCTACACTTCCTGTTCATTTTTGAATCCTAGAGAAGAAAACAGTGTTTAAATCAGTTACTGTTCTCTCATTTTGATCTCTGTTTTATTCCACAAAATAAAGGTTTTTTTTTAAGTGCCTTGGTTATTTAAAATAACATGCTAGTACAGCAGTGGTACAGCCACAGCTGATATTCTAACAAATAACAGTATTTCATAATAAATCACGTATTAATCATTTGTTCTCTAATTTTGATCTCCAGCGTATATGAGCGTTTGCACAGCAGTTGCTATGCAGAGAGAGAGAGAGAGAGGGAGAGAGAGAGAGAGAGAGAGGGATAGAGAGAGGGAGCCAGAAGCCCATGCGGTGTATGACTCATAGCCCCCCCAGCCCTCCCTCCCCTCGCACTCATACCCCCTGCTTCCCTTCCACTGACTCAATGGGCCCTCACACACACTGTTGGGTGTATACACGTATGTGCGTACACACACACACACACACACACACACACACACAGCTCCTGGTGTGTGTTTTTTTTTTTACCAATCCTCTCAGTGGTAGTCAAACCTGTTAACATGCCTTCCCTGTGGATAACAGCTAATGGCTCATAGTCATATGCATGCACACAAACACATGTATGTACATAAGCAGCCACACACACACACACACACACACACACACGTATGTGCTTGTAGACATACCTGGGTAAATGCACAGCTACAGAAACAAATAAATGCATACAGCCACAGACATGTACACAAACATAAATATACTGTATCATGTTATTGTTAAAATACACACACACACACACACACACACACACACACACACACACACACAAACACACCTCCGTCATCACATTCTGCCCTCAACAACCACCGCTAAAGTGTTTGAGGGAAGCACTTAACCTTGTGGCTGCTTATTGAAGGACTGGTTGAACTTTGAAGCTCCCAGGTGTGAATGTGTGAAAGTGAATGAAGAGAAGCATAGCGACTCATAAATGCTCAGTCAGCGCTCCTGTTATAAATTAATATGAGTGCATCTGCATTATTTTTAATAATAAATCATTTCTGGACGGGGGATACAGAGTTACATGGCTGGATACATGGATGGATGGAAGCTCGTAAGGAAGAAAGACACCAAATATGTGATACAGCTGAAGAGAAGAGGAGAAGATGAATCAGCGACAGAGTGAAGTGGGATGGACACAGAAGAGGAGGAGGAGGACGGAGACGGACGAGAGAGAAAAATATCCACCAAACATGAACCATGACATGGCAAAAACAGGAAAGAATGTCATGACACACCAGAGCTGTATCCTATTCTCAGCCATTCTGTTTCATGGGCGACTGTGGGTCGACTGTGGCTCAGTGAAGGAGTGGGTCGTCCTCCATTCGAGAGATTGGCGGTTCGATCTCCACCTCCCGAAGTGTCCTTGTGAATGTCTGTGTGAATGGGTGAATGTGAATGTGGCCTTGAGTGGTCAGAAGACTAGAAAGGCGCTATACAAGTACAAGTCTATTTACCATTCATCAAGTCATCCACGCTAGGATATCGACACACAGTGCGTTTACGTGCAGCTTAAAAACCCAATACATTCGGGTTAAGGGCGAACTCCGGTGTCTTAAACACCATGTAGACACCGTACCATGTGTAAAATGTGGGTTCTCATACCCCACAGACCACGAGGACTCCTTCAGCTCCCCGATTATTTGCGCATGTAAACAGCGTTCTCGGGTTATTATCTAGTTTCTCGTATGTGCACGCTCCCCACTCCGCAGCAGTGGCTTTTGACCTGGAACTAGAATAAACCAGGAAGAGACAGCGTCGAAAACAACAATAATAGAGCGTTACCTTTAAACCAAGGGAAGACTTCGCCATGGCAAGAAACAGCACAACCAAGACCCGTTTCTGTCGTAATTCTGTCCAAAAGTCGGCCGTTTGCGATATTGACAAAGGTGAACCGGGGAAAAAAGACCAGCTGTATGTTGGTGGAGCACCACCGACTGTACCGGAGGAGGAGTAACTCCGCCATTTTCCCATTAAACCCCTGCTCATGTTTATGAGGGCATCTTCAATGATCTGATTATTTCCTTAACCGGGGTCGGGTCAATTCGGGTCACTGATGAGCATGTGAACGCACTGATAGTCGCCCAAAAGAAGTCACTTTTTGATCAGTTGCTCGTCCGCTTCAGCCTGTCAATGCCAGAGGAAGATGTCCACAACTCCAATCGTGGTTTCGCCATTTGGCAGTAAAACCATAGCACCTATGAAAGCTCAAATCACACCATCGTGCAAATTTCAGGTGTGCCATTTTACGTTTGCTCAATGAATCACATTGAAATGAACGGACTGAGTGACCATCAGGGCGGCCGGTAAATGATCATCCCAATCATCTATCGGTGAGTGTTGCTCACAATGACATGGATAAATAACTCTGTTCTGAAATCAATTTGAGTCAAAAGTTAAGACTGGAGCTCATGGTTGCACAAACTTTTCCATTCTTACTGCTTCACATCCTGTCACAGTGAAAGGAAACAGGAAAACAGGCCAAACAAAAAGAGTAAGGGCTGTTTTTTCTTTTATTTTGAAGCACTTGTCGCCTGAGGCAGAAGACGGGGATACCCGTTGTCTCCTGATAAATTCATACTAACAGAACACAAACGTAACACATAAAGATAAAATCAGGCTTAATGTGAGACACTTTCTGCACACAAATCAAGATGATTAGCACATAAAACACATTTTACGTTGTTAAAATCACCACGGAAATATCAGTCAGGTGCGGATGATGTTTGTTATCGTGAAGAATAAAAATCTAAATAACATCTAGTAAGGATGAACCCTGGGCGCCTCCCTAGGGAGGTGTTCCAGCCACGTCCAGCTGGGAGGAGGCCTCAGGGAAGACCAAGGACCAGGTGGAGAGATTAGATCTCCACACTGGCCTGGGAACGCCTCAGGATCCCCCAGTTAGAGCTGGTTAATGTGGCCCGGGAAAGGGAAGTTTGGGGTCCCCTGCTAAAGCTGATGCCCCTGCGACCTGACCCCGGATAAGCGGATGAAGATGAGATGAGATAACAAATCGTCCAAACGGGTAAACATCGTTCTACCCCGATTGGTCGCTGGGAGGATGAATCTGCAACTAAATGATTGGCTTTCAAAATCCATACTGACTTAGAACAAAAAGAAAACAGACACGGGAAAAGATAAGGAGGGATATTTGAATGTGGGGAGGAAAAGGGGGGATGCTAGAAAGATGTAGGGACGGATGGAGTGAGAGAAAGTGAGGATGAGAAGACCAGTGTTGCTGCTAGTATCTTGGTTATTTATAGTTTAAATGTCCTGGCTCCTTTTGCCTGAATTCATTGTCTGCCCCTCTCTGTCTCTTTCCTCCTCTCCCCCTCCAGCCTCTCTCACTCTCATTTTTACTCCCTCTGTCCTCTCCTCCGTCTTCCTCTCTCTCTGTCTCCATTCTATCCATCTCTCATCTCTTGCGTTTACTCCACCTCCGCCCTCTCTCCCTCCTCCCTCCATCTCCGTCTCCATCGTTCTTTATTTCCCTCCCCTTCATCCCTCTTCTCTTTCATTAGAGATTGGGTCAGTGCTCCCTGTGCAACTTCCCACTCCTCACCCCCACCGACGCCGCTCATTGGTGTGGTGTTTCTTTGGTAATGTTATGCAACGGCCATCACAGACACACTGTGGGGCATTGGGGGGGGGGGGGGGGGGGGTGGCAGGGAAGTAGAAAGAGAGCCAGAGGAGACGGAGAGCTTGCTTCTCATTGCTCATTGACCCACTGTCTTACCCGGCCTCATGGTCCCGTCGGTCACATCCCGACCCTCGTGAGCTAATGGCTGATTCTGACCCATTTACACTTGTGCTTTCCCGCCCGAGCGTGAATGCGTTTTCACGTGCCATTAACGTGGGACATTATGACCCTGACCTGCTTTCTGTTTAACATTTTTTTAGTCAGTAGATCAATGCCCACATTTCAGATCATTTAATATATTTGAGTAAACCTGTTTGATGTGTTTAACCCATGCGTAATAATCACATTTTAACTGCAGCTATTTGCATGGGCTTTTAAAGCAAGGGGATATTTTAGGATGTGAAGCGGTGAAAAGTGGACAAAACACCGAGGACCATGCTGCTGCTGTATTTAACCTCTCACAAGGCCGATGATGTCACTGAAACCCTTTGTGCTCCAAGTGCAAACGACCGTCGTTAGAGTGACAGTCGTTGGTGGGAAGTTGGTTTCGACTTTGTTAGTGCCCTATTGAGCCTAAACGACCGTCGTTGGAGTCACAGGAGGACATCTCTGATGATTTACTGGAATAAACAGAGACAGAACACACCATCAATACAGTTTTTACTTGATTAATAAGTAAAGAGGGAGGTTGTGGTGGTGGGTGTGTCCCAAAACAAAGGACTTTCACCCGGGCGAGCGAGGTTCATTTCCATTCATGTCCTGGATGTATTAAACCAAACCATGCCTAGCACTAACCATCATCGTTTGTAGACTAAAACTGGTAAAGTAGCGGTAGTTTTGGTGCCTAAACGAAACCAACAACAAAAGCTGCGGTCGTGGTCCACCGGTCAACACAACCCTGGGTATTTTACCATTTCCAAATAGGCATACCCTTGCGTCTAGGGCTTCCGAGGCTTGGCTGCCTGTTCATACGTTTCAAAGGGGAACGTTTCGGCTGCCAGGCTAGGGGGTGAAGTGTGTGTGGGCTCACCTACTTCTTCGTCGGCCTCCTTCAACGCCCGTCACTTGGTCAGCTCGCTCCCAGCGGTAACCTCTCACAAGGCCGATGATGTCACTGGAACCCTTTGTGCTCCAAGTGCCAAGGACCGTCGTTAGAGGGACAGTCGTTGGTGGGAAGTTGGTTTGGACTTCGTTAGTGCTCTATTGAGTCTAAACGAACGTCGTTGGAGTCACAGGAGGATATCTTTGATGATTTACTGGAATTCACAGAGACAGAACACACCATCAATACAGTTTTTACGTGATTAATTATATAACCTGACATTCCTTAACTGTTCTGTCATTTTATGTATTTCACAATTTATCAGCTGCACACGGGATCATTATTGTAATACTGTATCATGTGAGCTCACATCATATTGTCTGGCTCTCTGATGGGGTGTAACGTAGAGCTGCAGAACGAGGGCAGGTAGCTGTTCCACATAAAGCTGCCTGTTGTAATTTCATACACGTCTAAACATCTGTTGCCTCGTTTATCGATGAGCTTTGCTGGGATGCTATCAGCGTTTTCAGTCTCTCACAAGTCTTTGATTTCTCTCACCTCTCTGTCCGTCACATGTCTTCTGTCTGCCTCTTCCTCTTTGTATTACCTCCTTTCCACTCCCTCTCCTTCTCCCTCTGTGCCGAGTGAAATTAATCAGGATGGGAGGGGGAGGGGGAGGAAAACATTGCATAAAGTTTTACCAAACAAAACTAGGATATAGAGCAGTGAAGGGACCAGGGAGAGAGAGCTGAGGGATTTCTCAAAAGGGGGACAGTGTGGTTGTTTGCAGGTGGCTGCTGTTACTCCCCATTAAAACGCTTTCAGACTGAACTGTAATAACTGTAATTGTTTGACCTTTTTCTGTCCCACATCCTGTCTGTTAAACATTTAAATGACATTTGTGTGGGCAGTGCAAATGTCTTCCATCTCTTCTTGTGTATAACTCTTTCCATGCCCTGTCCCCTTTCGTCTCTGTTCCCTAATGTGGATCCATGTGCTTATTTTTAAAAAAGAAATAATGTGCGACTGTGTCATTTAGTCATATCAGCTGTGTCACACCGTGTAGTTTAATTTAACCCAAGTTGGTGGAGTATAAACAGCTTCACAAAAGAGATGCAGCATGGTTTGCGGTCATTTGTAATACAGGAGTGGGTGATACAAGCATCGTCTCCTTTGCGACCAAGAATCGTAGTTTCAAGCGACGAGGGTCAGTCTGAAAATGGCTTGCACCATTTTCTGTTTCCGGGTTGAACGACACGTTGCTTCAAAACAGTGTGCATTGGGCTTTGAGGTCCGTTCTCCTGTGTGGTGGGTGTGTCAGACGTGTTGCCCAACCAGCAGGAACGTGGGACACAACTGATTATCACCAACAGGTTCCTATGAGATCTTACGAAATATCTTCTGTCATCTTCTGTTTAACGCCGTGAAATGGCGACCGGAAGTAGACTACGAGGAAGTCTGGTAAACAAAAGGGGATCGTTAGAGTAAGGCACCAAAATGACTTGGTTAAGATTAGCAAAAATACCTTGGTTTGGCTTTGTACTCCTGGGACACGGACACAGCCGGGACCTGAACTCTGGTCCCGCGGATGAAAGTCCAACAACCTGACCTGCCTCCATACGCGTAGTTTGGGTCTTATATTGGGTCAATTGGTTTCCCTCTTTGCTCTGCATCTTTTTCATAGTTATATATACACAAACAATGAATGAGGACCCCCTCAGTGGTATTGAAAAGACAGTGTGCTTGCGTACACAACGGGGTGTTCAAAGCACCACTGTTTCAGTTTAAATATGCGCTTTGCCACGTTTTGTTGGCGCTGATAGCACCTCATGTAGACTGTGATGCTGTTGTCGGAGTCATTTTAAGAGTTAGAACTGGATAAAATGCTTTATTTCCTACTACAGCCGTCTGTTTCAGATTGCTGTACCTGTTTTTTGGGGAATAGCGAGGGTGTTTAATGCGCCCTGAAAAGCTGCAGCTTGTTTGAGACTAGCATGCACTCACCAAGCTGGAACACTCTTGTTGTCTTGAGAGCGCTACATGCCGGTGACACAGTACAAGTCCTACTTTCAAGCGCTGAACTACTGTAGAGCAGCTCCGGAGCTCTGTCCTTAAAAAAGTGTTGCTGTCAGGTAACAACAACAATCCAATTAGGGAATTAATACATGAATGAATGCAAACTTGATTTTGCATTTATATGAGAGATCTGTCGTTCTAATAAAGGAGAGATGCATGAAGAAAGCTGTCTGTAAGTGTTTGACTAGATACTGTACAGAGGAGGAACACATGATGGGAACATAGCAGCAGCAGTATCTGAACTGCTAACATTCTTCTACATTACACATGACACCAGTGCAGATCTAAGGGCGCACCCACACTGTCCATCTATGCCGTGCCCAAACGGTTTTATGGGTAAAGCCTAGTTCGTTTGACCAGTGTGAGTGCAACCGCACCACGCCTAGCTGCAGCCAGCTGGCCGGCCACGGCCCGTTTGGGAGAGGTGGGCTTTTGTAGAGCGCGTTTGCACATGTACGAGCACGATTGTGCGCACGTGTACGAGGACGAGCACGAAGCCTACGGCGTACCCTGTGTCTGGATACCAGGAGAATAAAACAGCATCAGGACATCCCTACTTTTGAATGAGCCACTGTCCAATGACAAGTGAGAAGTGCGTCACTGTTTTTGGGGCTGCACGCAGACGGTCCACCCCCGGACACTCGCAGACATGGACAGATGACGACAGTTTCACATCACGTGGACTGATACTTGATACTACAAGGTCTAGGAACTGTCCCCCAATTTGTATCCCTCCTTTTCTTTATTGACTTCACTTTAGTATCGAGTGGAGTGGGAATCAAAACAACATTAAATGAAAGCAATACAATGCACATAAAGTCAGAAAATCATCGACTTCTCATGCATTTCAGGGTAAAAACCAGTAGATGTGTTCCACTCGGAGATGCAGAGAATCGACTGGAAAAACGTTCACTTCACTGAACGACTTCATCGCCGGCTGTATTTCATTTTAATCTTTGAACCCGGACGGCCCAATTCATTTCCGCACAATTTCAGAACACATTCGACGATGGAGAGACCTATTAAAGATAATTGTAATAAATGTGGAATTAGATTCTCACCCGAGTCGCGCTAACTAATTTAGAGTAAGCAATTACTTTCCCTATCAGCAGGCGGACACGTGTCTGTACACACAACACATAAATTAGTTTGATGTGCAGTTGTGACGGAGACAGAGAACTGCTGGGTTTCGCCGCTGAATAAAAAGCCTCAGTCCTGCCTTTGATTCCTTTGAGACGGGGAAGTGGAGCAGCGTGTTGTCATGTGGCACAAAATAAGAAGCAGCTGATGTGACAGCGGCACGAACGGCTGCTTAATTGTAATGTGGCAGGACGTGAGCTGTGTGGTGGAGGGCACCAACGAGGACAGGTGGTCTGAGACTATCGCACAACCAGGTGTTCACACTTTCAATCCAAATCATTTCATCACTTCTCTCAATGTTAAGCACTCTAATGTCTGCAGATCAGGAGTGATGTGCGTGAACATGCTCGTGTTTTTGATGAAAGGTGAACTAAACGTATCAGTTTGAAACAACAAATTAAGCCTCGTTCACTCTCACGACATGTTACGATGGCCACGGACTGTGCATGCGGCACTTCAGGGTTGCTAGTGTTTTGGGGAAGACATGTTTCCCATCTGTTTGTGTTTCCAGCTCCCTAACTCTGAATCAAACCTTGAACTGTAACACAACTAGCTAATGTCCTCTGTGTGATGTCTCAGTGCTCTGGCTTTAGTCATGTATCCGCTCAGATGACACTGCTGAACCTTACAAGGTAGAAATGCACACGCTAGAAGCACCACACTGCACCATGGTCACTTAGGGCGCTGCCCCGTGCTTTAGGGTCCTTGTCCCCCCCTCCAGGCCCGTTTGTACTCTCACTACCTGGGCCTCGGAGAATGCTTCTTGCTGCCTATACGTCATCACGCCGTAACACGTCACACGCATTGATGGCGTCATGGCGATGCGTGGCTTTGTTTCCAAATCTTTCCGTAGACCTCTGAGTTTTTGTGCGTCTTGTCGACTGTTTTTGAATCTTTTCATCGATCTTTTTTCTATGTCCTAACAGGCGCACAGGAAATGACCTCAGAGCCGCCGTAGGCCTCGTGCTCGTACACGTGCGCACGCTCATGCTCGTACATGTGCAAACTTGCTTTACTAATGCCCACCTCTCCCAAATGGGCCGTGGACGGCAAGCGTGCCGCAGCTAGACGCGGTACGGTTGCACTCACAACAGTCAAACGAACTAGACTTTACCCTTAAAACCTGTTTGGGCACGGTACGGATGGACAGTGTGAGTGCGCCCTAAGTCCATGGGTGCAGTTGTCGTTTTCCAGGCGTTCAGTATCAGATTTTATAGTGTATCCAATTTACAAAACAGTACTTGCTTAGAATACACATTTACAAAAGGAGGGAAAAGAGAGCGTGCATCACACTTGTAATCACCTGAACGGCGCCAGTACCCGTCTTTGCCGTGCCACGCGTCTCCTTTGAGGTCTCTGATGTTCATCCTTTGCAGCTGAGGGATTACTTTAACGGCATTTTAGCATACAGATAGACCGAGCCATAATTAGCATAAAGAATAAAGATGCTACGCCAAGTATTTGCATAACACAGAGAGGTGGTTCAGAAGAGGGCGTTTGTACTTTACATTACATCTCTGATTCACACACACACACACACACACTTTCTGCAGTGGGTTAGGGTGTTAATACTTCATAAAAGGATGTCTGCTAGTGTTTCATCACACTACATTAACCTATCCTTAACAGCCATGAAGGGGGTCGACAAGCAGGCCTCTGACTGGCTTGTGACAGCAGGGGGGGTCACAGGGGTCCCTTCTTATTGGTATAAATCATCCGCGGAGAGTCACAGGGGCCTCTCTTGCTGTGAGGATAAGTGGGTTACGGATCCGTCCTGACCCCTGAGGTGCGGGTTGGTAACAGAATAATAGTATCTGCTTCATGTTTAAGCAGGATGTATAATTTAACAGGGGCAATTTGGAAGAGTGACACCTCATTATGACGACTGCGGAGAGAAGAGGGGGGGAGATGTAGGAGTTTCTCAGATGGGATTTTATACAGTAACCAAGGTTAGATATCAGTGTAGATTAGAGAACACTCAGTTGTTTATTTGAATAGATCTGTTGCATCACTACAGAACCACAATACAGAGAAGCTGTAAATGCCAGGAATGAAGGATTCGTCTCGATCATGTCCTTCCTGTTCTGTATTTAACCCAAAAATCATCAGCAGCAAATAATTATATTGGAAATAGTCGTGAATTAAAGACTCTTTGATGTCGGAGGGATGATGTGCAGGGGCGACTGTGGCTCAGTGGAAGAGTGGGTCGTCCTCCATTCGAGAGATTGGGGGTTGGATCCCCAGGTCTGCATGTCGAAGTGTCCTTGGGCAAGACACTGAACCCCAAATTGCTCCCTGTGCTGCGCATGGGTGTGTAAATGTGGTGTGAATGGTTAGATTAGATGGTCTGTAGATGTCCACTGCCATCAGTGTGAATGTCAGAGTAGACAGAACACTAGGAGGGCGCTATATGAGTACAAGTCCATTGACAAAGTCCATATGATGTGGAATCCGCCCCATCAGAGTTGAACCTTCAGACTTGCCTACGTTTTTAGGCATGATTGAGATTACTGTTGGTGTGTACCTGTCTGCAGCCTGGACGTCTGAGCTTGTATTTACATTGGCATTTGCCGGGATCACGTTAATGGTTTAAGTGTCAGAAATCCATAACATTAAAACTGACTTTGGACCTGAGCCTTCATGAGTCAGGAGGCTACGGACAAGGTAAGCATGCGAAAAGGTTCGGGGTTCCAAAAAGTTCTTTATTTCTCCAACAATATTACAGTTTGTTGTCAAATTACTGCATAAATCCAACATGTTTAGCAGAACATTGGTAACGCTAAGAGCTGTGTTTTATATTTGCATAACAGCAAGATGGGGATCAGGGTTAGTTATTCTACAGCTCCTGCAGATCCAAGGTGCCTGCCCACAGGTGTTTGCACTCAGGGCCTGATTAGACCTCTTGTCTGCACCGTGTTGGTGTGTGCAGGCATCTCCTCCACCGCTCTGCCTGTCAACCTGAGCAGAAGTCTGACCAACCTGAATAATTACATATCATAAGCACCTGTGTGTGTGCGTTAAAGCAGCACAGGTGTGACTCGCTTCATTAACGACGGCTCTGCTGTGTTGAAGTGTCCCACTAAGCATGAGCCAGCGTGAACAATACCAGGACCAGCCACCATTCATTCTATCATTTACTGAGCTTTTACCGTAGAGTGTGTTGTGGTACGAGAGGATGAAATGTCCCTACAGACTGAGCTGAACTACTGCCGCACCTCGACCGCACGGCTGATATAAATATATATATGCCTTTATTAGTCAGCAGCAGAGTGGATAGCACACATAGAGGAAGCGTCAATAAGAAACAATAAATTGTAGAAAAAAATATGAACACAGGGAAATATAAATATATAAGAATATCAGGAACAATATAGAGAGAATTTTTTAATATTTTAAATTTACACATTTACACTAAGGCACAGAGGAACGACCGTATCAGTGAATCTCACATGATGACGTAATGCTGCAATTGTTCAGGCTGCACAGGTTTAATTCCTGACGAGACAATAAAGTGTGTTCTTAATGTGTGTGTGTGTGTGGGGGGGGGGGGCAAGAGAGAGAGAGAGAGTTGTGTGAGAGGGGGAGAGAGAGAGAGAGAGAGAGAGAGAGGAGAGCAAAGGAAGGATGAATGCAATTCCAGATTACATGTGCTCGTGCTGCAGCGTGGGTGGGCATGTGTTGGTGTGTGTGTGTGTGTGTGTGTGTGTGTGTGTGTGTGTGTGTGTGTGTGTGTGTGTGTGTGTGTGTGTGTGTGTGTGTGTGTGTGTGTGTGTGTGTGTGTGTGTGTGTGTGTGTGTGTGTGTGTGTGAGAGAGGGAGAGAGAGAGAGAGGGAGGGGGAGGTGATTAAGGAAAGAAGGAAACGAGTGGAGATGACGGAGATTGTGCCCGGCAGTGAGTGTGTCAGTTGATGTGTTTGACATAATGTGGGATCTCCATGTTCGAGACGCCAGTAAATTAAAACTGAGAGGGGAAGTGTTAGTATGAAAGTGTGATGGTACAACAGTTTAAATGTCTGCTTTGCACATCTACAAGCGACCATGACAGACACCACTTTACAATACTATAGCTATGTATATGTATGTGTGTGTGTGTGTGTGTGTGTGTGTGTGTGTGTGTTCGATGGTTGGGAAAGTCACAGAAGTCATGTTAACAGACAGGAAAGGTTCAAAAAAGAGCGGGTAAACTGACTCAAACTGGATGAGCGACGTTGTGTAGCGCTCTTGTTTCTAATATAAATGAATTGAATTGATTTCAAAATCCTCCTGCTCACATTTAAATCACTACATGGTCCAGGGCCCAAGTATGTCACTGATATGCTCCCAACAGCAGGTGTTTGGTTCATTGATGACTCTAAATCACCCGTAGGTGTGAATGGTTGTCTCTGTTCGTCTCTATGTGTCCTGTGATAGACTGGCGTCCTGTCCAGGGTGGACCCCGCCTCACGCCTGATGTCAGCTGAGAACACTCGACCTCCGCATCACACCAACGTGAACCTTTCGCCGCCATTGTTTTAAATGTCCGTGCATGGTCCCTCCTTCTTTTTTCTACGTCCGAACAGACGCACATAATATGACCTCAGAACCGCCGTAGGCCTCGTGCTCCTACACGTGCGCCCACCTCTCCCAAACGGGCCAAGGCCGGCAAGCGTATCGCTCCTAGACGCGGTGCAGTTGCACTCACACTGGTCAAACGAACTAGGCTTTAGCCGTGGAACGGTACAGATGGACAGAGTGAGTGTGCCCTTAGAGATGGCCTGATCTCAGGACAAAGCTAATAAGACGTATCAGTAATAAATCTCCAACTGAACAAGCAACGATGTAATGATTTCAATACCGACGGCTCTGTCAGGATCCCGGTCCTGTCAGTCTCTTCCCTCTCCCTTTTGTGTGAGTTTGTCTCCCTCTGTCTGTTTCTCTCTGCATGTGTCGTTCCCTTTGTGATTGTCTGGTCGGCGTGGTTCCGCCCAGCTGTGGCTCATCTCCTCGTTAACGCCTGGATAAAACGCCGGATGTGACTCACGCCCGGCGCCAGACCGTTATCGCTATTCCGTGGTTCGTGTCTCTCTCTTGGTTGGCTACCTGCTCCTGATAATCGAGTTTTCTATCCGTGTTGCTTTGTCTTGTGTTAATCGTTTCTTTTGTTATAGTTACCCCAGTTCCTTTTTTTCCTCTGTCCTTTCGGGTTTCGTCTCCCGGTCCCCGCGTTTGCTTTTCCCCCTCGCCTCCACCCGGACCCTGTACCTGTTTTCCTGTTCTCTGGTTTTTGTTTGTGTCTCGTTTTTGTTGATTGAATATCTGTTGAACTCTTACTCGGTGTCCTTGTCCTTCATTTGGGTCCTGCTCCTCGGAGTTATTCCCCGCACCGTTAGTGATTCGGGCATCTAGTAAGAATGCCCCCTGGGCGCCTCCCTAGGGAGGTGTTCCAGGCACGTCCAGCTGGGAGGAGGCCTCGGGGAAGACCCAGGACCAGGTGGAGAGATTAGATCTCCACACTGGCCTGGGAACGCCTCAGGATCCCCCAGTTAGAGCTGGTTAATGTGGCCCGGGAAAGGGAAGTTTGGGGTCCCCTGCTAAAGCTGCTGTCCCCTCGACCTGACCCCGGATAAGAGGCTGAAGATGAGATGAGATGAGGCCCTTATTCATGTCCACCGGAGGGCAAACTACGTCACCTGAGAGACCTCTACTCATCGACACTAGACCAAAAACCTCTTGCGTACACGCGGCGTGATTCACTCTGCAGCATCCCTCGCATTTGCACAACAAATGGTTCCAGAGACAAGAGGCTGTGTGTGAATGTGAGGCTACAACAACACCGCTGTTTCACATCACAGCCCCCTCGCACACTTCAACACGGTTCCCACCGAAATTAAAAAATGATGAAAGCGTTTTCTGCCGCGCGCTGAAAGGTTCCCGAGCCGCTTCCTGGTGAAATGTCTTTAATGTATCTATCAAAGTCCACCTGATGAAAAACACTTTGTTCGCCTGAGTGTTTGCCGTGGCGTATTAGAGATATGTAAATATGAAACAGGCTCGCGGTGGAGTCCTGTCATCGTTTCCTTTTCACTGTTTTGTGTCAAGCTTTGGTGTAAAATTGTTCTTTTTTCCCTCTGTGGTCATGATGAAAACGCCGAATATCGGAAAACTTAGCCGTGAGTGCTCTCAACGTGATGAGGGAGGAAGACAGTGAGGCTCCTGACAATAGGGCTGATGCTACAGTGTGTGTGTGTGTGTGTGTGTGTGTGTGTGTGTGTTTGTGCGTGTGTGTGCTTGTAAGTGTGAGACATATTGCGAAAGTGTGTGTGTTTGTGTGCATGCGTGCGTGTGCGTGTGTCTGTCCGATGTTTGAGTGTGTGTGTGTGTGTGTGTGTGCTTGTAAGTGTGAGACTTTGCGCAAATTTGTGTGTGTGTGTTTGTGTGCGCGTGTGCGTGTGTGTGTGAGTGTGTGTGTGCTTGTAACTATGATACATATTGCCCAAGTTTGTGTGTGTGTGCCTGCATGCCTGCGTGCGTGCGTGCGTCTGTCCGATGTTTGAGTGTGTGTGTGTATGTGTGCGCATATGTGTGTGCTTGTAAGTGTAAGACATATTGCACAAGTGTGTGTGCGTGTGTGTGTGTGTGTGCTTATAAGTGTGAGACATATTGTGCAAGTTTGTGTGTGTGTGTGTGTGTGTGTGCGTGTGCGTGTGTGTGCTTGTAAGTGTGATACATATTGCGCGAGTTTGTGTGTGTGTGTGTGTGTCTGGTGTGTGTGCGTGTGTGTGTGTGTAACCGATGCCCATTTGAAAGCCGGGCGCTAGTGTTTCGTCCTTGAATCGCCAATTAACAAGGGCCCATTTAATTGCAGTGGTTTGGGAGGGCATACAATTACCACTGGAGCTGAACCAAGCTAAACACACACACACACACACACACACACACACACACACACACACACACACACGCACACACACAATTCTTCTTAATGAGCGGCACTATCAGCTCTCCTTTCTTCCTCTCTTTCATTTGCGTTTTGCTCCCTCTCTCCTCCTCGCCCTCCCACCTGCTCTGTCGAGGCGTTTAGGTTGAACTCCTCCTGTCTTCTTCTTCTTCTTCTTCTTCTGTCCGTCACTTCCTGTCCTGTGATGTGTTTCCTACAAATCTCTCTCCCTCTCCTGTTTTTTGTCTCAAATGTTGCGTATAACCTTTGTTTGCTCTTTTTCCCCTGTCTCCACCACGTTCTCACCTTTCTCCCTCTCCTTCTTTTACGCCCTTTTCTTCCCCTCCGTCACCTTTCCCCTTCCCCCTGTTCTCATACATCTTCTCTTTTTCCTTATCTCAATTCTTTTCTGCGATAAAAGCGCTGATGGACATTTAAATGGCCACAGATTTGGGAGACACAGGACCTTCACATTATAGGGTTTTCTTATTTTAAAGTGCTTTCACGTACGACTGTATCGATAACTCTGTCTCTTCTCTTTCTTTCTCCCCCTTTCACTCACACAGGTTCTTTTAAAGGCATGTGTAAGCAGATAGATCACTTCCCAGAGGATGCTGACTACGAGGCGGATGCTTCCGAGTACTTCCTACGTGAGTCTTTCCTCCCTTCTTGTCTTGCATCCATCCATCCATATCCTAGAGTTGTTGCCTTTAGCATTAGGTTTAGCACAGGACCCTTATCATCATTCATTTTGGTCATGTATCTGTGTACGGTCCATGAGATATTGTACGAAACGTTTTGCACACATTTGTACGATATCTTACAAAACGGCGAACGAAAGTCGACCGAAAGTTGGTGATGGACCGCAGTCGAACGTGGTGACGTACCCAAAGTGGTCCACAACAACAAGGCACCAAAAAACTGTGACGTTTAAGGTTAGGCATGAATATGATATGATATCTTACAAAACGGTGAACGAAATTCGACCATGAGTCGGAGTCGAATGTGAAGTCGACCACTAGCAGGTGACGGACCCAAAGTGGTCCACGACAACAAGGCACCAAAAATACCGTTATGTCAGTGGTTTTGGTCTACAAGCTGTGACGTTTAAGGTTAGGCATGAATACCACTTGGTTAGGATTAGAGAAAAGGTTGTGGTTTGGTTTAGTACATCCGGGACATGAACGGCTACAACCCAGGAAACGAACCCCGCTAGCCCGTGTGAAAGTCCTGTGTTTTGTGACCCATCCACGTCCCAGTCTACCTCCTTACACGGCGATCCGGTGTCTTATACTACGTGCTTTAAATAAGTGGTATACACGCGCAATAAACATGTGGAATACACGCAAATTAGCGTGCACTACTTGTCCTTGTTATATGTGGAACAGCCTGAACTGTTGGAGTGTTTTACTGAAACAGTACTACCATGTCATCATATACAATTAAAAGTTGGAGTTTTAGCATTTCTTAAACTATAATCTAGTTCATACCCTCAACTATGGTCATGAAAGCTGGGTCAGGACCCAAAGAACCAGGTCGCGGGTACAAGCGTCTGAAATGTGTTTCCTCAGGAGGGGGCTGGAGTCTCCCTTAGAGAGAGGGGGAGAAGTTCAGCATCCGTGAGGAACTCGGAGTAGAGCCGCTGCTCATTTGCGTTGAAAGGAGCCAGTTGAGGTGGTTCAGGATCATCTGGTAAGGATGAACCCTGGGCACCTCCCTAGGGAGGTGTTCCAGGCACGTCCAGCTGGGAGGAGGCCTCGGGGAAGACCCAGGACCAGGTGGAGAGATTAGATCTCTACACTGGCCTTGGAACGCCTCAGGATCCCCCAGTTAGAGCTGGTTAATGTGGCCCGGGAAAGGGAAGTTTGGGGTCCCCTGCTAAAGCTGCTGCCCCCGCGACCCGACCCCAGATAAGAGGCTGAAGATGATGTGAGATAATCTAGGTACAGAAATGTGTCACTCTGGGCCACTAGAAAACTGTGTAAAGTTGATGTAAGAAGGAAAGAGAGACGATGGGAGCCAGAGAAAGCTGCATTGTCCAATGAGGACAAAAGGAAGATGGGATGAATAGTTAGAGGTGGAGGTAGAGAGAGGGCAAAGACAAAGAGTAGCAAAAAGTTGAAGATGAGAGAGTAAAGTTGGAGAGACTCTGGCGAGGATGAAGGGTAAGAGGTGGGAGTCACGGGATGGGATCACTGGTGTGGAAGAGGAGCAGGGAAGGGCGGCAGAAAGAGCAAGAAGACAAATCCAATGGAGGTAACAGAGGACAGGATTATGAGGTGGAAGAAGAAGGGAAGGTTGAGGAGGTGAAGGACAAGGAGTAGGGTACCAGTGCAGTGCTGTTGCTCTCCCAGCGGCTTGCCAATTAGGACACTTCCTTCTATAAATACTCCAGGCTCCGCTATGTGGGTCACACCTCTCCCTCTCCTCCCTCCTTCCATCCCTCCTTTTGCCTCCTCCCTCTTGCTCTCCATCCATCTGTCTGTCCATCTCCACCGAGGCCTGCGCGCCTGTCTGACAGCTGGTGGATGGAGGCCATGGGGTGGAGCGAGGGGACGATGGGGCACAGGACATAGAGGGGACTGAAGATGATGTCAGGACCCACTTGAAATGTTTGTGGGGTTGGTTTTTTTTTATAAAAGAAACTTTCTGAAAGTTTTAAGCTTTTATTTTCAACAGTTATAGGTCAATAGAGACCCGGTGTTGGGTGGCTAGGTGAGGTGTGAGGATACCTCACGGTCCTGAAGGACTTTCTGAGGGCGCACTCACACTGTCCCTCCGCACCGCGCCCTGGGCTTTAGGGTACTTTTCCCCCCTCCCTCTCCCCCCGAGCCCCAGGCCCGTTTGTACTCACACTACCTGGGCCTCGCGCAAATGCTTCTCGCTGTCCATACGTCATCACGGCGTAACACGTCACACGCATTGATTGACGTCATCGCGATGCGTGGCTTTGTTTCCAGATCTTTCCGTAGACCTCTGAGTTTTTGTGCGTCTTGTCGACTGTTTTTGAATCTTTTCATCGACCAAATCTGCAGTAAACACTCCACCTCCGCATCACACCAACGTGAACCTTTCACCGCCATTGTTTTAAATGTCCGCGCATGGTCCCTCCTTCTAATTTCTATGTCCCAACAGGCGCACAGGAAATGACCTCAGAACCGCCGTAGGCCTCGTGCTCGTACATGTGCGCACGCTCGTGCTCGTACATGTGCAAACACGCTCTACAAAAGCCCACCTCTCTCAGGCGGGACGTGGACAGCCCGCTGTCCGCAGTTATGCGCGGAGCGGGTGCACTCACACTGGTCAAACGCACTAGGCTTTAGCTGAAAAAACGGTTTTGGCCCAGTGCGGAAGGACAGTGTGAGTGCGCCCTGAGTGGGCCCTCGGTAAAGAACAGTATTTATACAGCCACTCATTCAGTGAAGGTGGAAGCGGCAGCCATGCCAAAGATGCACCCATTCAGGTGAACAATCCCCGACAGAGATGAGACATCGATCAGTTGGTGCTCTGGTATCCTTTACACCATGGGCGTCAAAATCAAGGCCAGATCCGGCCCACGAATGAATGAGCTTGGCCCCCGGGATGATATTTGATTAGTATCAGAACCGGCCCGCACGCCACAGCCGCCTGCTGGTGTTTTTCACACACCAAAACTACATTACCCACAATGCAACAGTAGCCCGCAAACTCACTGCAGCGCCGCAAGTGGGCATTTTCTTTTTTTGCGGTTTGCCTGTTGAAAATGTTTTCACTTGAAATCACTGACAGAGCCGTACAAAAATATTGGATTATTCATTTAATCATTAAATAAAATACGGTACACTGTGTTAGGTCTTGGTTCAATAGGTTATATGCATCATTTTAATATGTTTTAATAAACACTGAACCAGTCCGGCCCTCGGCTTGGAGCAAATATGTTTTTTTGGCCCTCCGATGTGTTTGACTTTGACATCCCTGCTTTACACCCTCGTGGCCACTGAAACAGCAGTCGCCAGTTTCGGAGCGGCTCTGCTATTCATTTTGAATAACTGTATTTTGTCCAGATCAGGGGTCTGCAACCTTTACTACCAAAAGAGCCATATATGTCAAATGTTAATATGAAACACTATTTTCCTTCGCTAATTTTTTTTTTTTGGGGGGGGGGGGTTTATCCACTAGTAGTGCGAGTCACCAACTCCAGATTAGCACCTGCAGGGAAAGGCGCCGGGCCATCACCTTGAACTCCAAGATATAATGTGTTCCCTTGTCCACTGTGCACAAAAAAACACGTTATTTACACATTGTTTATCTGATTTTTGGCAAAGCTACAGGGAGCCACTGAAAAGGGGCTGAAGAGCCGCATGAGGCCCAAGAGCCATGGGTTGCAGACCCCTGGTCCAGATGAACCCACCTGCCCCCCCTGCGCTGTTCATTGTCATGGCAACGAAATATCTGTTCACTTGTGTGTGTGTATAAGTGTGAGGGGTCCTTCATCCCTTCAGATGATGTCATTGTATATCACGAAATCTTGATATATGATTTAATCAAAAGGTGTTTCCATTGAAAGAAGATAAATGATCATATAGATTTATCACCCAGCCCTAGATTAGCAATACTCTTATGAACGTTAATGCATTTTGCCCCTGAGGTTGGTGAACGGCTGCATGTATTTGGTCGAATATGACGTGGATGTGTCATGGCAGTAATTGTATGTGACTGTTGCCCAACTTGCTCTTCTGTTGTTATTCTTTATTTCCTGAGCACCACTTCTATAAATTGCAGGATTGCATAATTATTGTAAATGCGCTGACACATTGACTCATGCACTCTTTTGCTTTTGGTTCCCTGTAATCTTCAGTGATGCGGTAATCGAAGCACTCACTGTAAGTCACTCTGAATAACAGTGTCGGCTCAATTACTACAATGACAATGTAAAGTGCGGATGATGACACGCCGACAGATGGAAATGATGCAACATTCGCTAATCAAGGCGGGATTTTCTCTATCGCTCGCTCGTTCACATTCCCCACCTGGAAGCTTCCAAACACAACCGCAGTCTCTTACAAGCGGTCCCTCGGCAGCTCTGCTGGACGGGTTTGGTGCCTCGTTACAAGCCTCAAATGTTGATTCATCAATTCCCAGGTTTCTGCCGCCTTGAATTTCCATCATATTGTTTTTACTGTCAGACGCCGGAGATAATAATATGAAAAAGATTGCCAAGGAAGCTCAGAGAGCAGTCGCACTCAGTGTTTGTTGACTAGCGGGCTCCTGATATCCTCAGTGCAATGACAGGTGTCCTCAGCAGTTATTACAGGGAAGTCCACGGTGAATCATACGGGACAGGAAGCCTGAATCAGTGGTGCTTTGGCAGGTGTTTTGCCTTTGACGGCCGTTTGACATAAGCCCTCGTTCCACATCTACAAAACAGGGTTGCTTAGCATTGCCTTCCAAGATAAATCATATGACTTTACTTGACTCATATCAGTGTTTTGTGATCTGTAACCTCCTGTCCACACGCATTGATGACGTCATGGCGATGCGTGGCTTTGTTTTCAAATCTTTCCGTAGACCTCTGAGTTTTTGTGCGTCTTGTCGACTGTTTTTGAATCTTTTCATCGACCAAATCTGCAGTAAACACTCCACCTCCGCATCACACCAACGTGAACCTTTCGCCGCCATTGTTGTTGTTGTTAAATGTCCGCGCATGGTCCCTCCTTCTTTTTTCTATGTCCCAACAGGCACACATGAAATGACGACAGAACCGTACATGTGCAAACGTGCTTTACAAAAGCCCACCTCTACCAAACGGGCCGTGACCGGCAAGCGGGCCGCACCTAGGCGCGGTACGGTTGCACTCACACTGGTGTTTTGCCTTTGACGGCCGTTTGACATAAGCCCTCGTTCCACATCTACAAAGCAGGGTTGCTTAGCATTGCCTTCCAAGATAAATCATATGACTGTACTTGACTCATATCAGTGTTTTGTGATCTGTAACCTCCTGTTTGAGTTAAGGCAGCTAAAAACTTGGTTAGGGAAATATTAATAACCTATGGTACATTAACCATCAGCAGAAGACTGGAAGAAAATGTCTCAGGTGGTGAAGTAAGAGATGTAAATGGTCACTGCCTCCGTCACACGGGATCCGACGCTGCCTGTATCGTGAAAAGCAGAGCGGCGTGAACGCGAGGAGCACACACTCTGCAGCTACTCCTGGGGATCGAAATGTCCCCAGTAATACACTCCACACTGATCAAAACAATCAAACAAAAAAGACGGCTCCACTTGAAGAAACTCAGGGTCTCCGACTGATGATTTGATTCTTCGTCTTTCAGGGGGCAGCCCTAAATAAGAGGTTGTTCGTACTCACACTACCTGGGCCTCGGAGAATGCTTCTTGCCTGTCCATACGTCATCACGCCGTAACACGTCACTCGCATTGATGACGTCATGGCGATGCGTGGCTTTGTTTCCAGATCTTTCCGTAGACCTCGGAGTTTTTGTGCGTCTTGTCGACTGTTTTTGAATCTTTTCATCGACCAAATCTGCAGTAAACACTCCACCTCCGCATCACACCAACGTGAACCTTTCGCCGCCATTGTTTTAAATGTCCGCGCATGGTCCCTCCTTCTTTTTTCTATGTCCCAACAGGCGCACAGGAAATTACCTCAGAACCGCTGTAGGACCTCGTGCTCGTACACGTGCGCACGCTCGTACTCGTACACGTGCAAACGTGCTTTACAAAAGCCCACCTCTCCCAAACGGGCCGTGACACGGTACGGTTGCACTCACACTCGTCAAACGAACTAGGCTTTACCCGTGAAACCTGTTTGGGCACGGTACAGATGGACAGTGTGAGTGCGCCCTTACACCAACCAAAACAGAAGTAGACCAGTATTATATAGAGGATGTCATTCTTTTTGGATTCTTCACACACTCTCTCTTTTATTCTCTGTTTCTCTCTCTCTTTTTTCCTCAAGGGTCCTTTCGATCTCTCTCCCTCAGTCTCTCGCTCTCTTTCGCCGTCTCTCTCCCCTCCTCCTCTCTTTCTCCGGTTGAATTTGTACATGTGGTTATGTAAGGGCGAGCATCAGCCTTCCTCCTCCTGCAGCAGTACGATCAGCCGCAGCCACAGAGAGAGAGAGAGAGAGGACAGAGCCACCACCCCGATCCATCACCACGGCATAATATAGAGGACAGGAGCGTCTGAGATCTGAATGTATTAATTAGGACTATTCCTTATGTCCACATCTCTAATATCCCATTTAATCCGAGGGTACTATCAACTCTGATCATATGCTATGTGGGAGAAAACCTTTTGAAGTAGTAGTCTATTGAAATGTATGCCAATAAATGTCTTATTTATACATTCAATTGGTTAAAAATATATTATTTCCGGTTCTTCTATCACCCACTTGGCTACAGAATGTGTTTTTTATTATTTATTAGTCTTCTAAGCATATAAAAAAAGATATATTTTCATTTTTCGTCCATTATTATACACCATATTGCGACTATTTTTTTTAATCAAGTTTTTCTTTTTGCTACAGCAAACCGTTCGGCGTCATCTTTTGGATCGGCGTGTGGAGAACAGACGCATATAAACATCCTCAGGACGTTAAAAAAGCCCACCTCTCTCAACCGGGCCGTGGCCGGCAAGCGTGCCGTGCCTGTACGGTTGCACTCACACTGAACAAACAAAATTTTGGCTGTGCAGCGTGCTTGGGCGCGGCACGGGTGGACAGTGTGAGTGCGCCCTGAGAGCGTTATTTACTCGTGTCCACAGTTGAAGCACACAGGAAGTGTGTTTGGTGTAGATTTGTGTGAGACACGTTAGAGAGTGTTTTCACTTGATATCAAAGAAACCATTTAGGGTTCAGTTTAAATTTTGTGAAGTGTAAAACACCACTACATGTATCAGCCGTCATGTGTACGGTTGTGCGGTTGTGTGTGAGTGAAACACACAATACATTGAGGATAGTGCAGCATATGTGTGTATGCTGAGTAAGATGGAGAGAGTGTGAAGTATATAACACAGTGTGTGAATGTGTGTTATTGTAGGTGTAAGTGTGTAGGTGTGTGTGGAACGTGTGTGTGTGTGTGTGTGTGTGTGTGTGTGTGTGTGTGTGTGTGTGTGTGTGTGTGTGTGTGTGTGTGTGTGTGTGTGTGTGTGTGTGTGTGTGTGCGCTGTATCATGCATGGAGCCATTGAATTGGATTAGATATGGCTAACAGCTCAGCTCTGGCCCTAACTGGCTTGAACAAGGCACTGTCAAACACACACATACATTTATACTCCTATATTTGTGAGGACCCTCACTAAGAAATATGCATCCCTTAGCCCCAACACTCACAACTACTGCTTAACGTCAACTCTCACTAGTGTCTGAAGGAGTAATCTGATCTTCTATTTCATCGTACCTTGTGGAATAAAGCAGTGTTTCTCAGGTGTGTGAAGTGGAATATGTACCTCGACGAGCATGTGGGTGAGGCCGTAAACATCCCCGCCAACAACAGATGGATGTTTGGCAGCTGTTCCAGTGATTGACAGTTGGTGGCGGTACAATAAGCCAGGAAAGCGTCAGGGAACTTAGGGCGCACTCACACTGTCCTTCCGCACCGGGCCAAAACTGATTTTTCGGGTAGAGCCTAGTGCGTTTGAACAGTCGACAAGACGCACAAAAACTCAGAGGTCTACGGAAAGATTTGGAAACAAAGCCACGCATCGCCATGACGTCATCATTGCCTGTGACGTGTTACGGCGTGATGACGTATAGGCAGCAAGAAGCATTCTCCGAGGCCCAGGTAGTGTGAGTACAAACGGGCCTGGAGGGGGGGACAAGGACCCTGAAGCACGGGGCACGGGACGGAGGCACAGTGTGAGTGCGCCCTTAGATGCAGCAGCTAAAGGGCAGGGAAAGATGTAAATGTGTAGATTAAAGATGTAAACATGAATATGAACAATGCCGTTTTTTAAAATATTAAAATACGTTTTTTCTAATGCACAAAAATCCATTTGAAACTGACCTGAGGACTGGCCGAAATGTCCTCACTTCACCAAAATGTCCTCACTTCACCAAAATGTCCTCACTTGTAAGGTCTTAAAACTTGGTCCTCATAAAGGTAGAAACATAAGGAAACACACACACACACACACACACACACACACAGTCCCGATTTGCTCTGAACACTCTGAAGAGGAAGCGGTGCGCAGTCTTGCCGTTGCTATAATTAGACAGCTGGATCCACGTACATAATGCTAATGCTCCGGACCGGGATGCTAGGAGACATGTGACGTCACCCGCCGATGACGTCATCCAACCGGCTGATGTCATCACAGCTATTTTTGGGGGCCGAGTTGTGACATGGAGGCATATCACGATTTACATGAGTAATACGGCATGATAACGACTGGCAGGCTGTGCGTGCGCCCTGGTGTGTGTGCAGAATTCTCACAAATACACACACACACACATACACACACACTTACACAGTCACATGCAAACACACATCTGCCCAGTGGTGTGTGCGTGTGTGTGTGTATGTATGGTCGTGCTTAAGTTTTCCTCTTCCCTCTGAATAAGTGGTGAACAAGTCAGACAGACAGACAGACACACACACACACACACACACACACACACACACATACACACACGCGCGCACACACACACACACACACACACACACACACAGAGTTAGTTATTGTCCTGTCACTGTTTTGCCAAGCTCCCACTACCACATGTTCTTTGCTGCAGGGCCTTCCCACGTGGGCGAAATGTGTGTGTATGTGTGTAAGTTAGAAGTGAGATGAGCTTGTGTGTGTGTGTGTGTGTGTGTGTGTGTGTATGTGTAAGACAGAGAGAGAGAGAGCAGATCGTTGCTGCGTGGGTAGTATACAGTGTGTACGGGAAACACCCCACTTTGGAGCTGGAGGGTGAGTAAGTGAGAGGGTGGGCGGCTGATCGATAAGTGTGTTCACTTTGGAGCTTGTTGAGCTCACTAAAGTGTGTGTGTGTGTGTGTGTGTGTGTGTGTGTGTGTGTGTGTGTAAACCCGGGGAGCTCCCATGGTGTCCACCCCCGACTCTATAATTCAGCCACAATTACAAGGCTCTCCTCTGCCGCAGCTAATGAAACCATAAGTCAGCCAGAGAGAGAGAGAGAGAGAGAGAGACACACACACACACACACACACACACACACCACCATATTTACACACCACTGCAGCAGAACCAACCAAGCAGTGGGGAAAATGAAGGGAGGGTGAAAGTGTAAGAGACAGAATGAAAAAGAAAAGAGGTTTAAGAGACAGAGGGAGAGACAGTTTTGCTTTGTGTGTGCGTGTGTGTGTGTGCGTGCGTGCGTGCATGTGTGTGCGTGTGTGTGTGTGTGTGTGTCTGCTCGGCCTTCTGTCTATGTACTATAGCAGAGCCATAGTGCACAGAACATATTGATTCGCGTGACACAAGGATGACAGGATGCCACAGACAGTGTTGCCTAACTTTGTTCCTTTGCACAGAAATTCAACAACAACAGAAACAAACCTAGTGTTGCATTAGCGTCTTAAACCACCTGCAGGTTGTGATTTGTCTGATTAATCATATTCATAATTAACTGAAGGCCCAATAGTGTCATTATGTACCGGCCTGATATCAAGCTGCTCTCTCTTCTTATTTCAAACAGCTTCAGTAAGGGCGCACTCCCACTGTGCCTCCGTCCCGTGCCCCGTGCTTTAGGGTCCTTGTCCCCCCCTCCAGGCCCGTTTGTACTCACACTACCTGGGCCTCGGAGAATGCTTCTTGCTGCCTATACGTCATCACGCCGTAACACGTCACACGCATTGATGACGTCATGGCGATGCGTGGCTTTGTTTCCAGATCTTTCCGTAGACCTCGGAGTTTTTGTGCGTCTTGTCGACTGTTTTTGAATCTTTTCATCGACCAAATCTGCAGTAAACACTCCACCTCCGCATCACACCAACGTGAACCTTTCACCGCCATTGTTTTAAATGTCCTCGCATGGTCCCTCCTTCTTTTTTCTATGTCCCAACAGGCGCACAGGAAATGACCTCAGAACCGCCTTAGGCCTCGTGCTCGTACTCGTACTCGTACTCGTGCTCGTACACGTGCGCACGCTCATACATGTGCAAACGTGCTTTACAAAAGCCCACCTCTCTCAGACGGGCCATGGACGGCAAGCGTGCCGCTTCTATGCGTGGTGCGGTTGCACTCACGCTGGTCAAACGAACTAGGCTTTACCCGTAAAACCTGTTTGGGCACGGTACGGATGCCCAGTGTGAGTGCGCCCTAAAAAGAAGATCCTCAACAGGGAAACATTAAAACATAAAGACTACATAAAGATACTGAGCAAACAGGTGAGCGGTGCGGGGTTTAGCGGGGTAAGCTCCGCCCACTACATAAAGGGGTAAGGACGACAGATGGATGCAGACTATCAACCATCCTCCAACACATCTGAGCTGAACTGAAGTTTGTTTGTGCTGAGCTGCGGCGTAGTAATACGTTTTGGGGAATAGACTTGATAGGTATTATACTGCAGCAGTTGAGTAGTGACCACTCAACTTGATTGAGAAACACACACACACAGAGACACACCGCTAATGGATTTGGCACAAACAGTGGCAGAAACATCCACCAGTTAATAAATCTTTACCCTTCTGAATAATAACTCCAATGAAACTTACTCTAAAGTGCATCACACACTGTGCATCGCTGCAGAGCATCTTTCCACATCGATTGTATTGTGCAGGACACAGCAGATGTGTCATACAGGCAGAGAACGATGTCAGGGTACAGCCAGGGTGTCTCATCTCATCTTCAGCCTCTTATCCGGGGTCGGGTCGCGGGGGCAGCAGCTTTAGCAGGGGACCCCAAACTTCCCTTTCCCGGCCACATTAACCAGCTCTAACTGGGGGATCCTGAGGCGTTCCCAGGCCAGTGTGGAGATCTAATCTCTCCACCTGGTCCTGGGTCTTCCCCGAGGCCTCCTCCCAGCTGGACGTGCCTGGAACACCTCCCTAAGGAGGCGCCCAGGGTTCATCCTTACTAGATGATCCTGAACCACCTCAACTGGCTCCTTTCAACGCAAAGGAGCAGCGGCTCTACTCCGAGTTCCTCACGGATGCTGAACTTCTCCCCCTCTCTCTAAGGGAGACTCCAGCCCACTTTCGGCCACTTGTACCCGCGACCTTGTTCTTTCGGTCCTGACCCAGCTTTCATGACCATAGGTATTGAAACTGTTGCACAATAATTTCCCCCGGGATAAATAAAGCTTCTTGAATCTTGAGTCTTAATGTGTGTAAAAATGTGTGTATGTGGAGCCGAGGGGCGCTCCGAACATCGCCCTCGATCTCTACCGAGACCTGTAAACTCGTGAGACCACCTTACCTCGCCTCAGAAGCAGCTCTGCAGAGCCCGGAGACAGAGATGAGAGATAAGATCTCTCATGTCTGATAAGATTTAACAAAAAGCATTGAAACCAGGAGCCAATCAGGAGCTTTGGATACAGAATTCCATACTTTTTGGCTTAATTAGAGATTCACGAGACAGCGGGTCCACGCTTTACTCGCTAAAATGTTGTTGTGGCCGAGATAATCCCGGAAGTCAGAAGTCAGAGGTTCAAACCCCACGGCAGCCGTGAGCATCCTCGACAAAGACACTTAAAAACATACTGTAGACGTCTCCGCGCAACGCTGCTGCTGCTGAAGCTCGCTCACTTTCATCTCGCCTCCCTCTCCGTCTCTGTGCCGTCGTGTGCTCGGTGGCAGCGAGCGCCTGGAGGCCGACGCATTTGGTTAAAAATTCTTCCCTTTAAACTCCTCCTGCGTAAAGAGGTGCAGAGAGGGATGGAGAGAGGAATGAAGAGAAAGGGTGAGAGAGAAAGGAAGAGAGGAATGAAGAGAGAGAAAGGAGAGAGGGATGAAGAGAGAGAAAGGGAGAGAGGGATGGAGAGAGAGAAAGGAGAGAGGGAGGAATGAAGAGAGAGAAAGGAGAGAGGGATGGAGAGAGAGAAAGGGAGAGAGGGATGGAGAGAGAGAAAGGAGAGAGAGAGAAGGGAGAGAGAGAAAGGAGAGAGGGATGAAGAGAGAGGGATGAAGAGAGAGAAAGGGAGAGAGGGATGAAGAAAGGGAAAGGGAGAGAGAAGAGGGAGAGAGGGATGAAGAGAAAGAAAGGGAGAGAGGAATGAAGAGAGAAAGGGAGATAGGAATGAAGAGAGAGAAAGAGATAGAGAAAGGGGAAGAGGAATGAAGAGAGAGAAAGGGAGAGAGGGATGAAGAGAGAGAAAGAGAGAGAGAGGAATGAAGAGAGAGAAAAGGACAAGAGAGGAATGAAGAGAGAGAAAGAGAGAGAGAGGGATGAAGAGAGAGAAAGGACAAGAGAGGAATGAAGAGAAAGAAAGGGAGAGAGGAATGAAGAGAGAGAAAGGGAGA
>NC_139827.1:2237585-2480085 GCF_963691815.1 Echiichthys vipera | reverse complement strand
CCGATCCCAGCCGACATCGGGCGTGAGGCGGGGTCCACCCTGGACAGGACGCCAGTCTATCACAGGACACATAGAGACGAACAGAGACAGACAACCATTCACACCTACGGGTGATTTAGAGTCATCAATGAACCGAACACCTGCACGTCTTTGGACTGTGGGAGGAAACCGGAGAACCCGGAGAAAACCCACGCAGACACGGGGAGAACATGCAAACTCCACACAGAAGGACCCCAGCCGGGATGCGAACCTGGAACCTTCTTGCTGTGAGGCGACAGTGCTAAAAACTACACCACCGTGTAGCCCTGAAGGTCAACTTGAACCGGATAAACGTTAGTCCGATGTTTACACTTCTTTAGCTATTTGTCTCCATTAAACTCCTTTAGCTGCTCAATGCTAAAAGAAGGAAACCCGTGCATGGTTATTCACCGGTGTGTAGAATAAAATTAAAGACTCAATTCAATTCAATTCAATTTTATTCATAGTGCCAAATCATAACAAAAGTTATCTCAGGACACTTTACAGAGTAGCTGACCACCAGGTGATGTGTTGCATAGCATTTGACGTGTGTGTAGCGTACGGTCGCCTCCCGATGAAGCTAGGGAGATGAAGATACCGCATTTTGCCGTTTTGCCAAAGCATTTTTTGTGTTTTTATGTGTGTGTGCGTTCGTACTCTGGTTCTAGGCCATGGCCTACTGTGCTGCGCTAGATAACTAGTTCCCCTCCGAGTCAGAAGTGAGAGATGCAGTTCTCTCCGTTTCTCTCTCTTTCTCGCCGTCTGTGTCTGTCTCTCTCGCCCTGTTGCTAGGCTAAGAGGAGGCCACTGGGATTACGCTCTAAAAATAAGGTGTCCCTGATACTCTTCTGCTCTGATCCATCTCAATCAGGCCCTCACAGTCCTCACACCTCCATCTCTTTATACAGTATTGTTTTCCCTGTTTGTCTGCACATTTGTTCTTTTGTCTGTCCACGTGTCTGTTCTTACACGCAGCCAGAGTGATGTGAGGTTTGACGAGAATGACAGACGATCAAAATAGCGAGAGGGATGAACGGAGAGAGAGAGAGAGATGGTGACACAGCTGAGCGAGAGTGGCAATGAATTTGAGCACCGTTGGAGGGAGGAATGACTAAGGAGAGTGAACTACAGAGATAGCCTATAGAGACAGATATTCAGATATAATATAGGAAGTAAGTGTAAGGCTGGATCTGCCCCAGTTTGCATCTCAAAGTGGAAGAGAGAGCTCTGGGAAAATCAGACAGAAAGAGAGAGAGAGAGAGAAACTTCTGGCTGCAGCCACGGTTGAAATCTTGCCTTTGGAAACATGATCTATCAACTACAACAGACGCCGCTCACAGTGGTTGGTTAGTTCTCTAACGCCATAATTCATCAGTCGTCTTCATCGTATGACAACAATAAAAACTTGGCTTTAAACCAGAAGCGAGTCAGGAACGTCATCATGAACGGTGCAGGGATAACACACAAAAACGGGTGGACCCAATGCAGACACGGACACGGAGTCAAAGTACAAACAAAAGTTTAATAAACTACATACAAAAGTGATCCTAGCGCCGTAAACATGTCAATAGATGATAATCGCCTTCTAGGCCCCTTCCAACCCTCATGTAGGAGGCTGATGACCACTGAGAGTGAACACGTCTGAAGCTTCTTTAATGTTAATGCCAGTTTCTGTGGCAGTCAAAGCTGAGAAGTCAACTCTTTATCTTTGGTTCTGCTGACAAAGATAATAACTATGATGACTTTGGGTTGTTTTAGTGCGTGGGCCGTCTTGAGTAAGAGTTTGGCTGTATTTGAATTTGATCTAATCTCTCTCCCTCTCTCCCTGTCCCAGGCCTGAGCAACATCATAGGAATCATTGTGTACATATCAGCCAACGCTGGGGACCCTTCCAAGAGCGACTCCAAGAAGAACAGCTACTCCTACGGCTGGTCCTTCTACTTCGGCGCCCTCTCCTTCATCATGGCCGAAATGGTGGGCGTGCTGGCTGTGCACATGTTCATCGACCGCCATCGGGAGTTGCGCGTGGGGGCGCGGGCTGCCGACTACCTCCAAGGCGCAGCCATCACACGCATCCCCAGCTACCGCTACCGTTACCGACGCCGCTCACGCTCTTCGTCCCGCTCCACGGATCCCTCGCACTCTCGCGAGGCATCGCCGGTGGGCCTGAAGGCCTTCGGGACGCTGCCCTCCACCGAGCTGTCCATGTACACGCTGCCCAAGGGCCAAACGGGCACCCCGACAGCCACCTATAACTCCACGGAGAGGGACCACAACTTCCTGCAGGTCCACAACTGCATCCAGAAGGACCTGAAAGACTCAGGCAACACCGCCAACCGACGCACCACACCCGTATGAAACTGATAGACGGACCTCAGACACTAAAAAATTCAGAGGGAATTTTGGGGGGAGGCGGTAAAAGGCAGAAAACGGTGTAAGGAGGTGGAAAGAGGTGGAGAAGGGGGCTTAAATGGATGGATGGAGTGAGGGGCGAGGCGACGGAAGGGAAGTCCCGAACGCTCCGCAGCACCTCAGACGATCGCTGAGTTTCTGTTTAAAAAAAAGGAAACAAAAAGAAACATGCATGATTTTCCCATCTACCATTGTTTAACAAATTTTGAACCTGTTTGTAAAGATTTGAGGGGGAGGATGGGGAAAGAGGAGTGGGGAGGGGGGGTGGTTGTCTCGGGGCTGTGGAGGCGTGGAGCGGTGGGCTGGGCCAGACTGCCCGTTAAAAGGTGAACTTTATATTTTTTACTCTTCCTCAGTCTGATGAAAAGGGGACGTAGTCGACCCCTCGGCCCCGCCTATGATCCCGCCCTCACACTACCATCCCACACGCCCCCCGACACACACACACACACACACACACACACACACACACCTTAACCTCCCTTAAACCCCACTCCTTTCTTTAGTTGCTGTATCTTCTTGATTTCATTCTTTATTCGCATTAATACTGTGAACCGTTGCGGTGTGGGATTTTAGCAGGGAGCGATTCAGGCCGCAAAAAAAGACAAAAAACAAAAACATAAGTTAATATATGTATTGATTATATATAAATATATGAATATATATGTTAATAAATCATGACGAGACTTCCCTGGCGCAAAAATATCAACGAGGAAAAAAAAACGTGAAACTAAATCAAGTCGTCGTGGAAACCAAACCGAGACTGAGGATTCTTCGTGACCGGCTCGTTTGAAAGGGCAAAGGCTTCGGCCTACTCGATAAACTGATATTGGTTAGTGTTAGACACATCATCACGTTCTTTTACAACGAGAAAATATATATTTTGGCCTTCCGCCGAAACCCTGGCAGCCCTCTATGTTCCGGGTCAACTCGAGGTGAAGCGTTGACCCCGTTTTTTTGGTTTTTTTGCTCCATAAAGAGACGGAGCGAAGAGAGAACTCTGGGTAAACGAGGATCTCTCGGCAAACTTGAAGAAGACTGTGGACAATGAGACGTCACTGCTGCCAAAGACACAAAGCGGTGCGTGAGAGAACGTGGCTACCAGCGAGGTGAAGCTAAGTGACTCCAAAAGATTACGAATCTACATGCATGCTAATCAAAAATCATCCGATCTGCTTTTAAGGAACCTATGTTTTGAACAATTGAACAATGATACCATGTAAGGGCAGTGGGGGTGACAACATAGAAGTTAATGTTACAGTACTGTGTCGACTTCGGTTTTTCTTTTCTTACTTTCTTCGAGTGGGTTGAGGCTTCATTACGCTTGAAACGAAGAGACGAACCAACTCCGGAGAAGGTATAAAGGCTTTTTTTAACTTGCCTTTTGGTTTAATTTAATTTTCTCTCGGTTCCTTTGAACTCTCACACAGCCTTAGTCTCTTTCTTTGTCTCATTTTTCCTGTTCTTTGGTTTTTGCGTTGTGTTGTTGTAAATGAGAATTTAAAAAAAAGCGTAATGTCTTTCAAGGTGCCAAAACTGAATGATTCTGAACTTGGATGCATCAAGTCCTGATGACGAATAAAAATTGAACCCCCCCGTAGGGAACAGAACGACTCTTTGTTGTATCGTGTTTGGTCTGAAAACGTTAGAGACCAGAGAGAGACAGATATTAAAGGTCATTACAAAAAAATTAGAAGGTGAGAGAGGGATAGCAGCAAGGTGAGCTGGGAACTGTCATTCAGGGCGCACTCACACTGTCCTTCCGTACCGGGCCAAAACAGGTTTTTCGGGTCAAGCCTAGTGTGTTTGACCAGTGTGAGTGCAACCGCTCCACGCATAACTGCGGCCATCTTGCCGTCCACGGCCCGTCTGAGAGAGGTGGGCTTTTGTAGAGCGCATTTGCACATGTACGAGCACGAGCGTGGGCACGTGTACGAGCACGAGGCCTACGGCGGTTCTGAGGTCATTTCCTGTGCGCCTGTTTGGACGTAGAAAAAAGAAGGAGGGACCATGCGCGGACATTTAAAACAATGGCGGCGACAGGTTCACGTTGGTGTGATGCGGAGGTGGAGTGTTTACTGCAGATTTGGTCGATGAAAAGATTCAAAAACAGTCGACAAGACGCACAAAAACTCTGAGGTCTACGGAAAGATTTGGAAACAAAGCCACGCATCGCCATGACGTCATCAATGCGTGTGACGTGTTACGGCGTGATGACGTATAGGCAGCAAGAAGCATTCTCCGAGGCCCAGGTAGTGTGAGTACAAACGGGCCTGGAGGGGGGGACAAGTACCCTAAAGCACGGGGCGCGGTACGGACGGAGAGTGTGAGTGCGCCCTTATTTAACCCATGGGGGTCAAACTGATCCAGTAAAGGGCCGCGTGGCTGCAGGTTTTCATTCCAACCAATCAAAAACACACCTGGTCCAACAAATCAACTGTGTGAAGACAGTTCAGGTGATCGAGTAAGTCGAGTCAGGTGTGTTCTTGCTTGGCTGGAATGAAAACCTGCAGCCACACGGCCCTTTACTGGATCACTTGACACCCATGATTTTACCATTTAACTCAGAGGTGTGCATTTCCTGTCCTGCATGTTTTAGGTTTCTCCCTGCCCTAACACACCTGAGTCTAACAATAATCAAACTGTGACGAGCTTCAGCTGCTTGATAACGAGCACAGCATTAGATTCAGGTGTGTTGGAGCAGAGAGAAACCTAAAACATGCAGGACAGTGGCCCTCCAGGACAGGAATCACCCACAGAACCTGTCTTGAAAACCTCTGATGGTAAAGACCCTGAATGTGGTGCAACACAAAGTTAGCCAAATTAAACAACGTCCCCTTTACTTTTCTATTGGACTCAAATGACCTGCCCCACATGGGCATTGTGGGACAGATGCAAATGTGTCTGAAGTTAGCCGGCAAGCTCCACTGTGGTTTGCTGACAAACTGTCAAGGAATATGCAGCGTTTCCCCGGGCGTTTTGTCTTTTTCCAGGGTTGGAAAATGTTTGTGGAAGAAAAGATCGTTATTGGATTTTCTGGGGTCCGTTCAGTTGAATGTTCCTTATCCAGCCTTAACAACGCTTGCTACCTGTTAGCTTGCAAGCCTTGACGCGCCCGCAGAGATGAACGAGAATTGGCCTAGGCACTGCTAACATTGAGGTCATACCTATTTTCCCTGGGTCCCCTATAGGACCCTGTTCCCCGAAAAGGCAGAGGCCTCCTCCCAGCTGGACGTGCCTGGAACACCTCCCTAGGGAGGCGCCCAGGGTTCATCCTTACCAGATGATCCTGAACCACCTCAACTGGCTCCTTTCAACACAAAGGAGCAGCGGCTCTACTCCGAGTTACTCACGGATGCTGAACTTCTCCCCCTCTCTCTAAGGGAGACTCCAGACCCCCTCCTGAGGAAACACATTTCGGCTGCTTGTACCCTCGACCTGGTTCTTTCGGTCATGACCCAGCATTCATGACCACAGGTGAGGGTAGGAACCAAGACTGACGGGTAGATCGAGAGCCCCCGCTGCTCTGATTCTCCGGCCAAAGAGTGGTGGAAAATGCAGCAGTACATTGCAGCACAGGCAAGACTTCCTCAGGGTGCGAACAGTGTGTACCGCAACATGTTGGGGTTTATTTGTGCTGTCACACTGTTTTTCACCCGTGGGTTAACTGCACGATGAACACGAGTTGATCCACTTATGTACCGCGCTGTGTTCACTCGATCACTTTCTCTCTACATATTCATGTTATTCTCTCACTCAGTCACTCACTCCCTTGCTCTCTCCATCTCTATCTCCCTATAGCTCTATATTAGCTGCCGTTCCATCAGCTGTACAATAAATGTCAAATTCAACATCGGCCCGGATGTCCTACTTCATGAAACCCCGTCTCTATGTGCTCTCTCTCTCTCTCTCTCTCTCTCCTTCTTTCCCTCCTTTCCTTCCTCCATCGCTTTCTCTCTCTCTCTCTCTCTCTCCTCCCCTGGTGCGATGATCAAAGTGGCTGGCATGTCTCTCTGCAGTACTGCTGTGATCACTGAAGAGAGGCGAGCGAGGGAGGGGAGAGGAGAGGAGAGGAGGGAGGGAGGGAGGAGAGCGAACAGGGAGTGGAGCAGCCTGATTCAAGCAGCACCACGCTGCCCCCGTCTGGTGTGGAGGTACACACTGATTTTGCCATGTTAATGTTCGAACTCGGCGACCTCGCCACAGTGCATGGAATATAAATCTCCCTCAACTGTGTCTGTTAGCAGCATGCATACAGCGGAGGGTGCGTTCTCATTTGCACACGGACTTTCCCTTGAAGATAAACATCGGTGTGACCCTAAACTGATACAGGATCTGCGGCGTGCTGCCGGACTAATTACAGACTTTAACTGTATTGAATTAGAATCAATTAACACAATCATACATTTCCAAAAAGCTACTATAGAGTAATTAATTCAACTTACATTGAAATTATGTAATATGGCAATCGCACCAACACACACCACCTGTTAGAGTTCGTGCTGCTGCCCCATGAGACGCTTACTAGTCTTTAACCCTCCTGTTACCTTCAAATTGTACTAACGATGTTCATCCTTGGGGTTAATTTGACCCGAGCGATTTAAACATGCAGAAAATGATCATAATTAAAGTTGTTGCTCATGTTTTTATGTCAGATACTCAGGTATGTGTATTTGTTGACGACCTAAATAGCATTTTAAATTAAACACAGCATCGCAAACACCTTCTTATACGTGTATTTGGAAATATACAGGAAACAAATATCTCACCTAAAACTGTATTGAAGGATATTCATGTGTGTTTTAAAGTAACATATATTATTAGTAAGTTCAATTTTGTGTTACTTATAATATCTGGAATGAAAGCAATTTCCATTATCAAGGACAGAAGCGCGTATATCTGAATATTTTTATTGTAAAATAGATCAAAATAATAATGATTATATCGTCCAAATGATCAACTTGACCCAAATGAACACCGATGGAGTTTGTGTTCACGACAATGCAAAAATATAATCATGTTAATTTTAGGTTTTCCCAGTTGTTGAATTGGGAAAAGTTATTAAATATAAAGCAAAAACAGATTGTGTGAAGTTAGAGATGTTAAACATTGAATGGGGTCTAATTGACTCTAAGGAGAACAGGAGGGTTAAACTGAAGCAACCATGATGTGGAAACAGGAAACTGAATGAATTGTGAGATGGAGTATGATAGGAAGTAAATGGAGTAACAAAACGTGACATTTATTGAAGGATAACATGTCACTAAGTGAGCTTCAGATGCATTGTTATTACTTTTGGACTAGTCTGGTTTACCGGATGTACCGGCCCTGCGCCAACTATTTTGTGAAGCCCCATACGCTGAGCTTTACCCTCCGGTACCAGACTGATGAGCCTGTGTAGCCAGACCACACTCCACTGGTGTTTCCAGTGTGTATGCTAAGTTAAGCTAACCGTCTGCAAAAGGACAGATACTCACACTGTCCGTCCGCACCGCGCCCGGGGCTTTAGGGTACTTGCCCCTCTCCCCCCGCGCCCCAGGCCCGTTTGTACTCACACTACCTGGGCCTCCCGCAAATGCTTGTTGCCGGCCTATCTGCATCACGCCGTAACACGTGTTTCTAAAGTGGCAGACAGGTAATAACGTAATAAAACATTTTTTGTCATTAAGCAGGTGAGCTCGGGGGCATTGCGGAGGACTTTTTGTCACGCTGCAGTTGAGACAGGAGGGCCGCGGATCTGGGGGAACAGCTGCTGCGTCCTCCCTCACCTGCAATTAGCAAACTTTTTAGGTCATGGACGGTTAGGGGCTATGGAACAAGCCACGCTTAGACACACATGCACGCAGGAGCACACACACACACACACACACACACACACACACTCAGACAGCGCGTGAGAGACCAAGGTAGAGGTCAACTCAATCAAATTACAACATTAATATGAGTTAGCGTAATTTACAATCATGGTATAATGGTGTAATTTGGTCGTACCTCTACGGGGCACAACTGACATAAATGACACAGGAACGGGGGAAAAGACAAAATGCAGATATGGAAGAAGACAAAACAAGAGAGGAAGCCGCCACACAGACAAAGCTGACGTGCGGGAAAAGTGTGTGAGGACCAGAAAAAAGAGCGGGTGTAGGTGTAAGATACGAGCAAGAGCTCTTTGCCCTGTGCTCAGGCTGTGTCATGAATACGAAACTCTGCGTTTGTTTGGGTGAGGGGCACCGCGGTGGAATAAAACCCTGATGTCCCGAAGCAGACCTCGCACAGACGTGATGTGTAGACGCACGGATACGCCAGGGCCAGTTGCAGTTGTCTATTTCGTAATGACTGATCACCAAACATGCTCTGTGCACTTTTGTACGGGGTGAAAAAGCACAGCGAGTATCGTCTGTCAGATCCGAACATATGGCTGCACGACATTTCTAGGTAATTCAAATAAATGACGTTTTATCCCAAAATAATTAGTGCTCAACTTTTGCCGTTTGTAGCACGTGAGGAGACTTTCAAAGCAGCTGTAGAGGCATGGATCATTCATTCATCTTCAGCCTCTTGTCCCTGTCGGGGTCGCGGGGTGCTGGAGCCGATCCCAGCTGACTACGGGCGTGAGGCGGGGTACACCCTGGACAGGACGCCAGTCTATCACAGGACACATAGAGACGAACAGAGACAGACAACCATTCACACCTACGGGTGATTTAGAGTCATCAATGAACCGAACACCTGCACGTCTTTGGACTGTGGGAGGAAACCGGAGAACCCGGAGAAAACCCACGCAGACACGGGGACAACATGCAAACTCCACACAGAAGGGCCCCCGAACCCTGAACCCTCTTGCTGTGAAGAGGCAGCTCTTACCACCACAGCCCCGTGCCGCCTCAGAAATATATTATTTTAGTCTCATTGCTTGTTTTCATCATTTCTTTCAGTTTGGATAATATTAAACACTGTGAACACATTCCTCAACACTGTTTAACGAGCAAGAATCACAAGCACCAGACAATCAGAGGCGAGTTCAACCAGAATCACTGCAACGCAACTGAAACGTTAGAATCCCTCATTGCATAGAAAAGCTGCGAACACAAGACAGAGGGTCAAAGTTGATGCAGAAGGTTAATTTTATTTTCCAAACATTGAATAAATCTGACCGGCCGATTGTGCTTGTCTCTTTCAAAGCGACAAATAATAGTAAGTGAGTTGGTGCGGTGGTCAGCACCTTCGCCTCACAACAAAAGGGTTCCTGGTTGGCGACGGTGCTGACCACCACACCACCGTGTCGCCCCGTCTGCAGATATTAGCCTATAGCTGATATATCTGCATGGGACAGCAGGCGTGTCCCCCTCAATATATACAGAGAAGTGCATTTGCTTTAATAGAAAAGGTTGTTACCTATATTTCCCTCCATAAGTTCAGTCCATAGGTGACTTGGCTGGGAACCATAGGGTCGCTGGTTCAAGTCCCTGTGTGGACCATGTATGGAGCTGGGACTGGTGGCTGGAGGTTGCCGAGGTGCTGTTGAGCAAGGCACCTAACCCCCAACTGCTCTGGGCGCCGGTCACTGGCAGCCCCCTCGCTCTGACATCTCTCCCTAATTGCATGTTTATAGGTCCTGTTTGTGCATGTATGTATTTCAGGCCTGTGTGTGTGTGTGTGTGTGTGTGTGTGTGTGTGTGCGTGCGTGTGCGTGTGCGTGTGCGTGTTCGTGTGCGTGTGTGTGTGTGTGTGTGAAAAAATAAAATTTCTCCAGGATATTAAGTGTTTGACCCTCAGAACTTGGTGGTAAATTTCTGAAAGTGTTAATTTGGCGGCGGCGTGCCGTGCCGTGTGTGTGTCGGTTAAGTCCAGACATGTAAACCTAGTGCGCTTTGATATTGAGTGTGTCGGTACGCGGCATACAGCAGAAATACAGCGGTTCTGTGCCTACGTGGGCCACGCACGATACAATGCACTCATGGTACACTTAGATAGATAGAAGCACCCGTGTGATGTAAGCATTAATATGTGAGACATGAACAACTTTCAGATATTCCCTTTAAATATTCATCAGTGATTTGCTGAGTACTGCACAACGACGCTGCATTAGAGAGAGAGATGGATGGATGGATGGATGGATGGAAAGATAGATAGATAGATAGATAGATAGATAGATAGATAGATAGATAGATAGATGGATGGACTGATGGATGGATGGACGGACGGACGGACGGACGGACGGATAGATAACTAGATAGATGAATAGATGGATAGATAGATGGATAGATAGATATATAGATAAATAGATAGATAGAAAGATAGAAAGATAGATAGATAGATAGATAGATGGATGGATGGATGGATGGATGGATGGATGGATGGATGGATGGATGGATGGATAGATAGATAGATGGATAGATAGATAGATAGATAGATAGATAGATAGATAGATAGATAGATAGATAGATAGATAGATAGATAGATAGATAGATAGATAGATAGATAGATAGATAGATAGATCCACAACAACAATAAAATAAAAGTACAGTATCTCAGATAAGCACTATATTTAAATGTGCTGTGTGGATTTTAATGTGCAAGAGAGAGAAAGGTGCATGTCAGTGATAGGTCACTTTGAATGATGTGAGTGTGTTTCCTGAGCGTTGTTGTGCAGCGTCGTAGAGTCTGATGGCAGCAGGTAGGAACTGTTTCCTGTGGCGTTCTTTAAGCAGCAGGTAGGAACTGTTTCCTGTGGCGTTCTTTAGGCAGCAGGTAGGAACTGTTTCCTGGTTCGTTCTTTAAGCAGCAGGTAGGAACTGTTTCCTGTGCCGTTCTTTAAGCAGCAGGTAGGAACTGTTTCCTGTGGCGTTCTTTAAGCAGCGAGGTCGAAGGAGGTTGGATGAATCTGCTGCTGAAGCTGCTCTGAAGCTCGTCCAGGGTTTCATGGAGGGGATGAGAGACATCGTCCGAGATCACCGGCAGTTTTGCATCCTGTGCTCCACAACCTCCTCCAGGGTGACGAGCTTAGAGCCAACAACAGACCCGGCCTTCTTTATGAGTTTGTTCAGTGTGTTTGCGTCTTTTGCTTTGATGCCCGCACCCCAGGACACCACAGAAGAAGAAGAGGATGGTGCTCGTGACAACAGACTGATAAAACATCTGAAGCATCCGGTTGCAGACGTTGAAGGACCTGAGCCTCCTCAGGACGTAAAGCCGGCTCAGGCCCTTCTTGTTGACTGCCTGTGTGTTTGTGGTCCACTCCAGTTTGTTGTCCATTAATTACTGTTTATCATAAGATAAGGTCGTCTTTAGTTCCGCATGGTTATAATTAGACACGCATCTATCTCCAATAGGAATCAGACCAAACCGTGAAGAAAGGAGAGGTTGCGTTCTGCGTCCGTGCTCTGACAGGGTTCTCATTTTACCGCCGCACCCGTTTTAACCATCACACTGTCAGAAAACTCCCAAAGTTGACCTCTACCACCAACGACAGATCTCTCCTCTCTGGATCGGAGTGGCAGTGACCACTTTCGCCCACTCTTGTGGCTGAAAGGTGCCCGACGGGTCATCGGTCGATCATGTTTGCCACCATAATTATCATCATTGTCATATTCTATCACCTTAGCTGTGCTTGTTTCTACTGTTCTGCTGCATTAACTGTCTTAACATATACGTCATATTCACTTTACTATAGATATTATTATAGTTCCTGTTACGCTTTGGCTGCTTGCATCTCTGGAAGTGTGTCTCTCTCTGTCTTTGTGTCTGTCTTTTCTCTCTCTCTCTCTCTCCTTTTCTTCCTCTCTCCGGTGCAGACAGATGTGCGTCCTGCACAGAGCTGGGTCTGTCTGACGTTCCTGTCTGTTATAGTGAAGGTTTTCAACGCCACCGTACTCTACGGGGGAATTGTTGTGTCTCTGTAAATCATAAATAAGTCATAGAGTGTGGTCTTTACCTACTCTGTAAAGTGTCCTGAGATAACTTCCGCCTCACAGCTAGAAGGTTCCTGGTTCGAATCCCGGCCTGGGCCCTTCTGTGTGGAGTTTGCATGTTCTCCCTGTGTCTGCGTGGGTTTTCTCCGGGTTCTCCGGTTTCCTCCCACAGTCCAAAGACGTGCAGGTGTTCGGTTCATTGATGACTCTAAATCACCCGTAGGTGTGAATGGTTGTCTGTCTCTGTTCGTCTCTATGTGTCCTGTGATAGACTGGCGTCCTGTCCAGGGTGGACCCCGCCTCACGCCCGATGTCTGCTGGGATCGGCTCCAGCACCCCCGCGACCCCGACCCCGGGATAAGCGGTTGAAGTTGAATGAATGAATGAACTGAATTGACGGTTGCCCTTGCCGTGTGATGTGCTGTAGGTCTGTGCCAACAGAGAGAGAACCTGCTTTGAATGCTAACTGAGACGGAGCGACTTTGTTTAGAGGCGACACTGGAAGTTTATAAAGCCGGCAAACCGGGCTTGTACGAGCATTTCTACGGTTGCTGACTGACTGTTTCAATATCTGTGGAAATGAAGAAGTCCCTCCCAAAGCAATAAGCAGCAGCCCGCGCTCCATCCTGAGATGTCATTAAGTCACATTCCCGAGACGCCGCGCTCCGTTTGCAATGACTGGAAAACAGAGTGTAGCACTGTGGAGGGGCTGAGAGTGGTTATCCAGGACGGGCAAGAGCGTGTGTGAGTGTGTGTGTGTGTGTGTGTGTGTGTGTGTGTGAGTGACTGACTGACTGTGTGAGTGACTGAGTGACTGAGTAAGTGACTGACTGAGTGAGTGAGTGAGTGACTGACTGAGTGAGTGACTAAGTGAGTGAGTGAGTGACTGAGTGACTGACTGCGTGAGTGAGTGACTGAGTGAGTGACTAAGTGAGTGAGTGAGTGAGTGAGTGAGTGACTGCGTGAGTGAGTGACTGAGTGAGTGACTGACTGAGTGACTGACTGACTGAGTGACTGACTGACTGAGTGAGTGACTGACTGACTGAGTGACTGACTGACTGAGTGACTGACTGACTGAGTGAGTGACTAAGTGAGTGAGTGAGTGACTGAGTGACTGACTGCGTGAGTGAGTGACTGAGTGAGTGACTAAGTGAGTGAGTGAGTGAGTGAGTGAGTGAGTGAGTGAGTGACTGACTGCGTGAGTGAGTGACTGAGTGACTGAGTGAGTGACTGACTGCGTGAGTGAGTGACTGAGTGAGTGACTAAGTGAGTGAGTGAGTGAGTGAGTGAGTGAGTGAGTGAGTGAGTGACTGACTGAGTGAGTGACTAAGTAACTGAGTAAGTGACTAAGTGAGTGAGCGAGTGACTGAGTGAGTGAGTGACTGACTGCGTGAGTGAGTGACTGAGTGACTGAGTGAGTGACTGACTGACTGCGTGAGTGAGTGACTGAGTGAGTGACTAAGTGAGTGAGTGAGTGAGTGAGTGAGTGACCGAGTGACTGAGTGACTGAGTGACTGACTGAGTGACTAAGTGAGTGAGTGAGTGACTGAGTGAGTGACTGACTGACTGCGTGAGTGAGTGACTGAGTGAGTGACTAAGTAAGTGAGTGAGTGAGTGAGTGAGTGACTGACTGACTGACTGACTGACTGAGTGAGTGACTAAGTGTGTGTTAGTGTGTGTGTGTGTGTGTGTGTGTGTGTGTGTGTGTGTGTGTGTGTGTGTGTGTGTGTGTGTGTGTACCATAATGGCTCACATCTACGTCAGAGCTCCAGGAAAGTGCACTGCAGGTGGAAATGCACCTATTACACCCACTTTTACGCACGTTGCTGGGCACAAATACAGGTAACTGATGGATCATCTCCGTGCTGACACCCAAAACCCCCTCATGTGACGGCTGTTATTCAGATCCTGTGCCCGTATACCTGCTGACAAACAACCAGACAAAAACAGCCGCAGACAGCCTCATACACACGTACACACACACGTACACACACGTACACATTATAGACACAAAAACAATGAGGACAGGAATAAAGAGAAGGGGAGAAAGATCCTAATTGCTGTAATTATGATCACCCACTCGAGGAGCGCGAAACATTGTGCTGAAATAACAATTACAGGCTGTTAAATACAGATTCTGTAAGGGACCTCATTACAAACTCGGTTTTACAGTAAAAAAAAAAAAGCCCCTTTACTGTTTGTTACTTTATGCATTAAGTAGTTACTCTGTACTTTTGTGATTAAATACCGTTGGTGTGATGCGGAGGTGGAGTGTTTACTGCAGATTTGGTCGATGAAAAGATTCAAAAACAGTCGACAAGACGCACAAAAACTCCGAGGTCTACGGAAAGATCTGGAAACAAAGCCACGCATCGCCATGACGTCATCAATGCGTGTGACGTGTTACTGCGTGATGACGTATAGGCAGCAAGAAGCATTCTCCGAGGCCCAGGTAGAGTGAGTACAAACGGGCCTGGAGGGGGGGACAAGGACCCTAAAGCACGGGGCACGGTATGGAGGAACAGTGGGAGTACACCCTAGGACTCCAGCTCATCGTGGAAGAAAGGTTCCTTTTCCATCCTCTCCTCTGCAAATGAGGCCCTTCCTGGTTTTCAACGGGTTTCAACCTCCCCCTTTATTAGTTTTTGTGCGTCTTGTCGACTGTTTTTGAATCTTTTCATCGACCAAATCTGCAGTAAACACTCCACCTCCGCATCACACCAACGTGAACCTTTCACCGCCATTGTTTTAAATGTCCGTGCATGGTCCCTCCTTCTTTTTTCTACGTCCCAACAGGCGCACAGGAAATGACCTCAGAACCGCCGTAGGCCTCGTGCTCGTACACGTGCAAACACGCTTTACTAAAGCCCACCTCTCCCAAACGGGCCGTGGACGGCAAGCTGGCCGCAGCTAGGCCCCGATACGGTTGCACTCACACTGGTCAAACGAACCAGACTTTAGCTGTGAAACCTGTTTGGGCACGGTACGGAGACACAGTGTGAGTGTGCCCTTATAGTGCTATTGTGGCCATCACTGTCAAAGTAAAACCCACTATCTGTCCAAAAAGAGGAACGACTTGATGAGAGACAACACGACTAAACCGCTGAATATCATACAAAAACATCTTTATTCACGGTCATTCAAAATATTACTCTGCGGCATGGGTGGTACAACAGAACATAGGGTTGTGTGTGTGTGTGTGTGTGTGTGTGTGTGTGTGTGTGTGTGTGTGTGTGTGTGTGTGTGTGTGTGTGTGTGTGTGAGTGTGTGACTGGGGAAGCTCTAGCCTGGACTCAGGCTCTGGATGGTCTCGCGGCGTTCTTGGTAGAGGGAGTGGAAGGCCCGGGCTAAACTGAGGAGCGGCGCGTCACAGTTCTCCATCTCCTTCTGCAAGAATCGAACATGAACACACTCAGATCTGATGGGCGACGCCGTTTTCCGCTCATAACTGAATTCAAATCAACCCCTTTGGTGCACTTTACCCACAGAGCCCAACGAGAGCACAACATAGTGTCCATTTATACGTATAAATACTTACAGCTGAGGTCTCGTGGTACTCCAACCCCTGGCTTTGAGCCCATTCCTGGGCCACGGAAGCCTGGACCTCCCTTCTAGCAGACAGGTCGGACTTGTTTCCCACGAGGACACCTGACACGCGCGCACACACACACACACACACGATTGAAAAAATATACCTGTACTATTCGATTTGTTGTCATGTTTAAATGTTTATACTTTTAGTTCCATGAAATAGATTATAGAGAATAGAGTTTTACAAGTTCTTGGTTACCCGGGATGTGGCGACCGTGGCCGTGAGCGCGGACTCTCTCCATCCAGTGACTGCAGTTGGCAAAAGACTGCTCGCTGGTCAGGTCAAACACCAGGCACAGCAACGACACCTCGCCCCACTGTGGACAGGAAGACGGTGGGCGGTGACACAAAGTTACCATCACATCGGCTTACGTCTTTCTACTCGTGTGACACGATAAACGCTACTTCAGTCTCCCCTCGGGTTTCGCCCCGGATGGTGAACTAGTTTCATGCGAATGGACAAAAAACACTCTGGAGAAGCATTGTCACCATTTTCTCGCAGGCTTCCACTAACGTCTGCTTCCCTGCAGAGTCGATGATGTAGAGCTCCTGGGGACAAAGAGAAGAGGAGGAAAGGGAAAGGTGTTAAACGTGAAATTACATGCTTTTAAAATGTCCTTTTTTCCAGTTTCTTTAATGTTCTTGTTACAAAACTAACAATATTTAATGTTTCTTCCTCCCGGAGTGATGGATTCCAACTCTCACCCCCCACCGTCTGTGATTTAGCGACTTTTATAACAACAAATACTCTCACAAGTGTTGCGGCAGACGCATGATTGAGAGGAGACGGCGGCTGGACTCACCACGCTGTCGCTGGTCTCCGGGACGTTGACGCATTTCATCAGCAGCTCCACTCCGGCTGTCTGCCAAACAAACACGACTGAGATGTTAATTATGATGCTGTTTTTGTAATGTAAAGACTTTCCAGAAGCTTCATGTCTCCCTCTTTGCTGTGAACAACAACTCTGTCAATGTCATCTCATCTCATCTTCAGCTTCTTATCCGGGGTCGGGTCGCGGGGGCAGCAGCTCCAGCAGGGGACCCCAAACTTCCCTTTCCCGGGCCACATTAAACAGCTCTAACTGGGGGATCCTGAGGCGTTCCCAGGCCAGTCTGGAGATCTAATCTCTCCACCTGGTCCTGGGTCTTCCCCGAGGCCTCCTCCCAGCTGGACGTGCCTGGAACACCTCCCTAGGGAGGCGCCCAGGGTTCATCCTTACCAGATGATCCTGAACCACCTCAACTGGCTCCTTTCAACACAAAGGAGCAGCGGCTCTACTCCGAGTTCCTCACGGATGCTGAACTTCCCCCTCTCTCTAAGGGAGACTCCAGCCCCCCTCCTGAGGAAACACATTTCGGCCGCTTGTACCCACGACCTCGTCCTTTCGGTCATGACCCAGCTTTCCAGTTTCTTTAATGTTCTTGTTACAAAACTAACAATATTTAATGTTTCTTCCCCCCGGTGTGACAGATTCCAACTCTCACCACCCGCCTTCTGTGATTTAGCGACTTTTATAATAACAAATACTCTCTCAAGTGTTGCGGCAGACGCATGATTGAGAGAAGACGGCGGCTGGACTCACCACGCTGTCGCTGGTCTCCGGGACGTTGACGCATTTCATCAGCAGCTCCACTCCGGCTGTCTGCCAAACAAACACGACCGAGATGTTAATTATAGCTCCTGTTGTAACGTAAATCTGAAAGAGCTTCCAGAAGCTTCATGTCTCCCTCTTTGTTGTGAACAACAACTTTGTCAGTCTCATCTCATCTCATCTCATCTTCAGCCGCTTATCCGGGGTCGGGTCGCGGGGGCAGCAGCTTTAGCAGGGGACCCCAAACTTCCCTTTCCCGGGCCACATTAACCAGCTCTAACTGGGGGATCCTGAGGCGTTCCCAGGCCAGTGTGGAGATCTAATCTCTCCACCTGGTCCTGGGTCTTCCCCGAGGCCTCCTCCCAGCTGGACGTGCCTGGAACACCTCCCTAGGGAGGCGCCCAGGGTTCATCCTTACCAGATGATCCTGAACCACCTCAACTGGCTCCTGCCATTTGCTGATTTTGGTACGGAGCACCTCACTGTAGTGGTTTGCGGCTACGTTTTTGCGCGTAATTGTTTTTGGTTCTTCAGTTTTCGTCTCGCTAACGCTGCATTCCCAACACGAGAACCTTTTTCTACTTGAACACTACAAAGAAAGTCGGCGCAAAGAGTTCTTTTTGTACCTTTTGTTCAGAAAAAACGGAAAAAAATGCAGTTAGTCAAATCATATTAATATATTGTCTCTGTTCCTGACATTTATTTTACAGCTTTACAGAGAAGAGAAGAGAAGAGAAGAGAAGAGAAGAGGAGAGAAGAGAGGACTCAGAGTTGACACCACACACTGTAGCACAAGAAACTGTCTGATGTGATTTATCGTTCACGTCTAAACATAAGCATCACTAATTAGTTCGCCTTGAAAGCAGCCTCACTTTCCCGATGTTAATTTGAGTACGTTAGCATGAATAAGAGTGATACGAGCCCCCTTTGGGCCCAGCAGTGACGCCGATTGAGACACACAGGGAGAGTCTGAATGGCTGAGGGAAATCGAAGAGTGGAGGTTTTACATTTCTATCGGGTTGACAGTTACCACAAGCTGATAGTTTGGCTGGGGTGCGTAAGTCATTCTGGCAGATCACTGGCAGCGCCAAGAAGTTGTTTCCCTTCAGTAATTTTGAATGCAGGCTATATAAAGCTCCACAGAGCCGAGGGGAACCGCAGAGTTGGGTGATATGGGGATTTGTCACTGAGCGACCCCTTCCACATATATTAACACCAGTGGACATCGTTAATATAAAAATGCTGATTGTAGCGCCTTCACAACAGATTTCATTGTTCTCAGATGCTGAATGTCCACATGCTAGCAGCCGTTCAACAGCCCATCCATCTTCAGCCTCTTGTCCCTGTCGGGGTCGCGGGGGGGCTGGAGCCGATCTCAGCCGACATCGGGCGTGAGGCGGGGTCCACCCTGGACAGGACGCCAGTCTATCACAGGACACATAGAGACGAACAGAGACAGACAACCATTCACACCTACGGGTGATTTAGAGTCATCAATGAACCGAACACCTGCACGTCTTTGGCGGCAGTAGCTCAGTCCATAGGTGACTTGGCTGGGAACCGAAGGGTCGCTGGTTCGAGTCCCTGTGTAGACCCCCTCGCTCTGACATCTCTCCAGTAATCACATGTATATAGGTCCTGTTTGTGTATGTGTGTGTATTTCGGGTCTGTGTGTGTAACATGAATAATAATAGAGTGAAAAAACTCCACACAGAAGGGCCCCAGCCGGAATTCGAACCAGGAGCACTCTCGCTGTGAGGCCACCGTAGTTCAACAGCCCTTTTACCTAAACAAAACTAAGATTGACAACATTTGGATTATAATGTGTGTGATCAGAGAAAAATACTACATTTTGTTTCTGATCAAACATTTACATTTCTGGAACTCAACGATGTGGCTGGTGACAGCCTAAGGGTATGTTTTTGGCCCTGTGACGGACCAGAGCCTGTTGCTTGTGTACTGGTGCTCTGCTCTCTTTGTGCTGATTAGTTAACTGGGAGCACCTGGCCAATCCTTCAGCCTATTTAACCCGCCTTCCAGAGACCAGAGTCCTCTCTTTGCCTGCATTCCCTTCGAGAGCATGACTCCTTTGTTTAGTTTTTCCTTTGTTAGCCACTGACAACATGCACCACATGTTCCCCAATGCATTCACACACCCCTGATTCTGACTCACACACCTCATTGTTTCCTTGTTTGCACATTTCATTTAATAAATGTTACTTTTTGCTTATATTAAGTTGTGTGCATCTCCGACCTTCGAGGCGGTCGTAACAGTCCACACTGCCACGACTCGAGAAATATCTGCGTCCACACGAAACCAGTGAAACCGGCTCAAAACGCTGTAGTTCACATGCCGGGCCTGGATGTGACAACGGAGAAGAAGAGACAGGGAGACGCTGTGCAGGAATCCAAACACCGGAGAGTTTCTCTCCAAATCCTCCTCCACCCTAGAGACAAACGTGTCCCTGTTTCTGGTCTTAGTTTAGACTTTGGTGCTGTTCTGGACTCTGATGCACCCTTCACTCTGCAGTTAGTGTCCTCACTGAGCAGAGGGTGCTGCTGGGAGCCCCTTCCCCATCCCAAAGCACTCCCAGGCGCCACTTTCTCCCTACATTTAGAGCGTGATCACACTATCCTTTTGGCTGCGGCCAAAACCGTTTTTTCAGCTAAAGTCTAGTACCTTTAAGTAGTGTGAGCGCATCCGCTCCGCGCTCAACTGCGGCCAGCTGGCCCTCTACGGCCCGCTTGAAAGAGGTGGGCTTTAGCGGAGCCGTTTGCACATGTACGAGCACGAGTGTGCGCACGTGTACGAGCACGAGCACGAGCCCTACGGCAGTAGCGTTATGTCCGCCTGTTCGGACATGTAAATAGAAGGACGGACCATGCGCGGACATTTAACAACAACAACAATGGTGGTGAAAGGTTCACGTTGGTGTGATGCGGAGGTGGAGTGTTTACTGCAGATTTGGTCGGATGAAAATATTCAAAAACAGTCGACAAGACGAACAAAAACTCTGAGGTCTATGGAAAGATTTGTAAACAAAGCCACACACACGCGATCAATGCGTGTGACGTGTTACGGCGTGATGACATATGGACAGCAAGAAGCATTGGCCGAGGCCCAGGTAGTGTGAGTAGAACGGGGCTGGGGCGCGGGGGGGAGAGGGAGGGGGGACAAGTAACCTAAAGTCCGGGTCTCGGTCCGGGAGGACAGTGTGAGTCCGCCCTTAGAGACTTTTCACACCTTCTTAGAGCTGGATTTAGAAACAGAGCCTAGAGCAGTTTAGCTCCTTATTCAGAGCATCAGGGAAAAGGGAGACATCTGTGCTGGGCCTCATTCAGTCCCATGCATGTGGCTCAGAGTCCAGTTCAGTAAACAGTCTCTGGGTCCGTCTCTGTCCTCTCACGCAGCAGCACTGTTGTTGTTATGTGACGCCGCGGGGTCAGAGGTCGGAGGTGGGGCCATGACGACATCGTTTAACAAAATATAAGGTTTCAGCGTCCAGACGCCAACGCCATGGGGGCGTTTTCAGGCTCCGACAATGCAGGCTGCGTGTGGATGGATAAAACCGTACTAAAGTTGTGCGATTGCAGGAAAACGCGTCTCTGTGTGGACGGGCCATAAAATGACCAGAGTCTTGTACGGTGGAGGTGTAAAGTTGAGGTGTCAGACGGGTTTGGGAGTCGGCTCAATGGTCGTTTCAAGAAAGAGCAGCTGTTTGAGCTTTACTGCAGAGTTTGGAGACATTTTTTTTATGAATACAGGGCCAACAGAGGAGCTAGATATAAAAGTAGAGTGTAAGATGGATCTGACAAACAAGGTCTTATCACAGATGCACATTCTTCACAAACTTGGAGATCTAATGACGTCCTAAGTGGACCGGATGGTTGCAGGCTGCCTTTCACCACTGTGAAGATGCCGGCGTGAGATCAGTGGTGACCTTGAAGAAGCAAGCCAAGGATCCGTCACATCAGCACCAAAGTCTAAATTGATCTGATCTCCTGAGCCCACACTTAACTGAGCGTGTCAAATGCCAGAAAACACACATACTTGTCACACTCACTGCCTCCGTGACAAACACACACACACACACCTCAACAACATTTACCTGATTCATACACAGACACAGTCCATAACAAAGATCCGTTGGTACACACACACACACACACACGATGCGGCAGTCTCACTTCGGAGCGGCCTAATGAGCTGGTGTGATGCATAGGAAGCCTCTCGCTGGAATGTCAATGAGGGCCTATCAGTAACAAATAAGCTTGGAATATTGCTAACGGGCCGTCTGACATTTTCAAAGGAGGACGTGAGCAGAATGGCCGACGGTGTCCGCTACCCTTCAGAATCCAAAGTTGAAGAACATGAGGGATGGCGCAGGCATCTACACAAGAAGTAACTCTTCACGGCGCAGGTTTCTTTTTCATATTAGGTACTGGAGAGGACACACTGTTCCCCGTTTCAACCTGCAGTCAAGTCTTAGAGAGAAGATGTTCAACACTGATCGAAAACTACATGAGTGTTAGGTGCTGTGTTTATAGTGGTGTACAAATGTGTATAGGCAACGTGAAGACTAGAGATCCACCGATCCAACTTTTTCAGTCCTGTTAGGGCGCACTCCCAGTGTGCGTGCGTACCGCGCCCCGGGATTTAGGGTACTTGTCCCCCCCTCCAGGCCCGTTTGTACTCACACTACCTGGGCCTCGGCGAATGCTTCTTGCTGCCTATACGTCATCACGCCGTAACACGTCACACGCATTGATGACGTCATGGCGATGCGTGGCTTTGTTTCCAGATCTTTCCGTAGACCTCGGAGTTTTTGTGCGTCTTGTCGACTGTTTTTGAATCTTTTCATCGACCAAATCTGCAGTAAACACTCCACCTCCGCATCACACCAACGTGAACCTTTCACCGCCATTGTTTTAAATGTCCGCGCATGGTCCCTCCTTCTTTTTTTTACGTCCCAACTAGCGCACAGGAAATGACGTCAGAGGCACCGTAGGCCTCGTTCTCGTACACGTGCGCACGCTCGTGCTCGTACATGTGCAGACGTGCTTTACAAAAGCCCACCTCTCCCAAACGGTCCGTGGACGGCAAGCGTGCCGCTCCTAGCCGCGGTATGGTTGCACTCACACTGGTCAAACGAACTAGACTTTAGCCGTGAAGCGTGCTTGGGCACGGTACGGACGGACAGTGTGAGTGCACCCTTACTGAAACACCAACAAAGGCTCGAGTACCAATCCGATATCCGCTTATTAGATTTCATGTCAATCTGTCCAATTAGATGGTATTATTTCTTGTGCATTTGTGGAAATACCTGGCATGAAGGAACGACAGGGGTCATAAAAAAACAAAACAAGGTTCATCTCCTGGGAGCAAAACAATGTCCACAGCAAATGATTCAGAAAACATAACTGACAAAAGTGTCACAGGTTTTACTCTGGCAGGTGGAAAGACAGACAAAAAGGAATTAGAAATGAATCTTTCAGGACCATAAATACCAAATGTGAACCTGACCAGTGGTTTTTGATTGATTTCTAAAGCTCTCTAAATGTTTAACTAGATAACTGAAACCTAGAAGATACTCACTTCCTGCTTTTTCTATTGTTACCATAACTACCAATATGGAAACTGATCTAACACTAAATATACATAGTAACTCTAAATTTTACAGGGAAAGTTTTGGGAAGTGGTTTCCGTCTTACATGAAGCACTGTGCAAAGTGAGCAACAAGTTAAATATATTTCAGACAATATCAGGCAAGCCGCTGGCTTCAAATAGGTATTTTAACAGTTGCATAGCAACAGCAAAGGCCGTGACCGTCCCATGAGCATTTGTTTCAGTGCATCCAGCTAATAAAGTGGTTTCTGCTGGACACAGGGCTCTGATCTGCAGGAGCGCACGCTAACCTGCATGTTTCTCCTCTCACGATCGATGTGTCATGCCTTCACGTTTCCCTGTTTTATACTGCATCACGTTTTATACTTAGACAATTATATTTGTTTGCTCTTAGTTCATTTTTTAATGCAGCACTATTGCAGCAACTTCCTACTTTGTTAATACTCGACTAGTCCAACATGAGCAGACACGCACAGCATCGCAAGCAAGAGGGTATAGGCCTATGCAGTATGGAGAAACTCAACACTGTTGTACAATGTGTGTGTGTGTGTGTGTGTGTGTGTGTGTGTGTGTGTGTGTGTGTGTGTGTGTGTGTGTGTGTGTGTGTGTGTGTGTGTGTGTGCGTGCACTTGTTTAGTACCTGTTCTGGTGGCTTTCCAGAATCCTGCTGTATTAATTATCGACATTCCTGTCACCCCAGAACCCCCAATACTGCTGACACAGCAAGAACTGAACACACACACACACACACACACACACACACACACCGACACACACACACACACTTGGCTCTTGTCCAGTATTTACTGACCAACCTGTTCTGTACCCTCACCAGCTACAGGCTTAATATTAACCTCACAAATGAACGTGTGCATCCAGTTATGTTCAAAAAGTGAACGCATGCACTGCAGCTGTATTCACTTGTGCGTGTGTTAGCGCGTGCATTTAGTCAGCAGCCCTTGAGACTTTGGCGGAGGGAATCAGTGAGCAGCCATGACCCCATATATCACAGAGTCAGGTTAATGACACACTTCCCTCCCGTGTGCAGATTAGCATAAATAATGCAGTTGGGCCTTCTCTGCATCAGCATTAATTGGTACATTATGCAGTTTTGCACTTTGGTGATTCCTGTGGAAGACTTCAGAGACCTCTGCAGGTCCTTGAAGAGCCTGCAAGGAGTTCCACTAAATACACTACACATGAAATATGATCACCACTATCAGTGACCATCATTAGTCTTAATGGTTTGTAAATGAAATAATTACAGCTTGGTAAAAATAATGAATAATTACTTTAAATAATGAATTAATATTAACACGGTGGTGTGGTGGTTAGCGCTGTCGCCTCAAAGCAAGAGGGTTCCTGGTTCGAATCTGGGCTGGGGCCCTTCTGTGTGGAGTTTGCATGTTGTCCCCGTGTCTGCGTGGGTTTTCTCCGGGTTCTCCGGTTTCCTCCCACAGTCCAAAGACGTGCAGGTGTTCGGTTCATTGATGACTCTAAATCACCCGTAGGTGTGAATGGTTGTCTGTCTCTGTTCGTCTCTATGTGTCCTGTGATAGACTGGCGTCCTGTCCAGGGTGGACCCCGCCTCACGCCCGATGTCAGCTGGGATCGGCTCTAGTCCCCCGCGACCCCAACAGGGACAAGAGGCTGAAGATGAATGAATGAATGAATATTCCAAGAATTCCCTACTTCTAAAATTGTTGTTTGATTGGGTGCATTTGAAACATGTGACTGTATGTAATTAATAATGAAACCCTATACCACATGTACATGTAGTTATGTCTCAAACACACTGTCTATATCTAATGTGGCGCCTGCTCTATCTCTACAGAGTACTCTGGGGCTTTCCTGTAAAGTTACTGTGAACGCAGACTAGGTCATAGTGTGCCAAGTAAAGCAGCACATTTGGCTCATCACATCACTGATTAGTCTCTGGGATCTCGGGCAGAACTGAATAACTGAATACTGGATTAATATTGCAGCTCTTCGAGGCACATGGATCAAGGTGTGTCTGACATATGAGTGCCTGTCCTGGAGTGGCAAAGAGCCAGGATTTAAATTTCATGAGTTTCTCCTTCAAACCCGATTCAAAACCTCAGTCGTCGCACCTGAATCTAAAACTATGAGACTCAGAATGGCACCAATCTTTACATCCCCTGATCCCTCTGTTGTTATTGGGTGATGTGGGTATGTGCCCTCGCTGTGGGTCATGTGACAGCATTACACCAGAGATCAAATCAGCACCGTTTTATATCATCTGTGTTAACGCTCTTACCATGCTGTAGTTCTTCTGAAAGAGAGTACTGTCACTGTGGAACATGTGGCAAAGGGCGCTTTTCCCCACTGTAGCATCTCCTACACACACACACGCACGCACACACACACACACACACAGACAGAGAGACAGACAGACAGACAGAGTTAGACAAAGAGAGGCAGAATTTCATAATCTGTCTGTTTGAGTTCATGATTTCATCTTGTTTGTGTGTGTGTGTAAATGTGTGTTTACTGAGTCAGGCATTAATTCAATTCACCATTAACACTCCTATCATTCCTTTCCCTGCCAGGCAGAGCTTTCATTCATTCATTCATCTTTAACCGCTTGTCCCTGTCGGGGTCGCAGGGGGCTGGAGCCGATCCCAGCTGACATTGGGCGTGAGGCGGGGTCCACCCTGGACCGGACGCCAGTATATCGCAGGGCACATAGAGACGCACAGAGACAGACAACCATTCACACTCACATTCACACCTATGGGGAAATTTTTAGAGTCATCAATGAGCTTGAACGTTAGCATTGCCAGATTCTCTGGTAGTACCAACAAAGCCAGATTTACCAGCATTTGATTGGTGTCAAATATCTGCATCCGGCATTGACTTCTTTGTGTGTTTGTGATGCAAATGACAGGCACAACATCTAAGTATTAGCATCGACCCGTACATGGATTCACCGTCCCCTGTAATGAACATTAAAGGTGAGCGCACAGTGACATATTGTGACTATTGTTGTCAATGTTCAAATCTATCATATATATATATATATATATATATATATATATATATATATATATATATATATATACATACTAATGTATGCAGTAATGACAGCAAGTGTTAGTGTTTGTGTAGGTGTGAGTGTGTGTGTCTGTGTGTCTGCGTGTCAGTGTGGCTGTGTGTGTATGTGTGAATGTACGTATATACATTTGTGTATGTTTCTGTGCATGATTGTTGGAGGGTTGGGTTCTTTTAACTTTCTTCTCCTGATTTTATTTGATGTTTCTCTTTTTCTGTACATCTCTGCAACTCGGCTGTAACTTGCGATACTTTTCTGTATGAGAAGCGCCTTATAAATAAATAAAGGTTGATTTGATTTAGAAGTATTATTGTACACACTATATTGTTTAGCTTCTTTATTATTGTATTTATATTATTTAACCATAATTTTAGATGTGTTATTTGCACACTAGTCTTATTTGTATGAATATCTATTTTTGTCTGATTGTCTTTTTGTTCTTAATCTAAAATAAAGGTTTCTAAACAGAAAAAACAAAACAAAAACAAACATCTGAGGGTGAACCTGAGTGGTACTGAAGAAACGAACTGTTCCGATTTACACACTGACTCTGATGAATCCGCAAGATACGTAAATAAACACGGTTATTTGTACGTTAGGGGTAAAACTAAACACAAGACAACTTATTTACGCTGAGCTAACAGTAGCTAAGTAGCAGAAGGATGGAGTAAAACCTACAAAACCTTACCGACAAGCAGACACCTCGCCCTCAACTTCACCATCGCAGTGGCTAACTTCCGGGTACGCTACAGTAAACAAACAAACTAACCCTGTTGTTTAATGGTGCTAAATAAACCTCTAATTTCTACTATTTCACGTTATACATCTATAGCGTCTATAGCATCTCCTTCCTTTACCCTCGGCAACATGGACACAACGCGTTTCCTAGCAACCAGCCACAGAGAGCGTTCCATTGGTCCGCCCAGCGAGCAACGTCAAACGCGTAGATGTGCTCTCATTGGCTGGTTGTGGTTACGTCAGAAGTGTCTGGGTTATATTTCCCCTGAGTTTTTCTGTCAGGCATGGTTCCTCAGGCTGTGCACAATAACCGCCACTTATGTTCAAAATTGGCGTTTCGGGACTCGAACCATAACCCCAGTGCGTTAGCTTGGTGAAGTTGATGGTCGGTTGCGGTAGTGTGGTGGATAGGTTAGGAGTAAGAAGCACCTGGAAGGCTAATTTAGGGTATAGAGGACCCGTTGTTTTAAAGCAAAACCCGGTAAGACCACTAAAGGGCGGTGTTTCTCACCTAAACATCACACATAACAGGGGCTAAGACTAGTTTCTGGTGTTTCTACAGTTACTGTATCGCTTTTAAATATTTTAACATATTGTTGCAGCTGTTTTCAGACATAAATAAATGTCCTGCGTCGATATTAAGTCAAATATTAGCGCACAGAGGCATAATTAGCTTGATTGAGTAGCCTAGCATGCTGTGGTGGAGTCAGCTGGTTTCCCCTTCTCTTGTCTGTTTTGAAGTCCTCCATATAGAAAATGGAAAGCGCGTGACCCCTTGTGGCGATCCTGTGAGCACCCCCCCACACACACACACACCCCTTTATAAACACGTGCGCGTGCTCGCCATGTGCGAGGCGTGATAACCGAGGCGCGTTCACGTGTACGCCACCGGCCCCTGTGCTGAGAGAAGGAGAGAGAGAGAGAGAGAGAGAGCATCATCATCAAAACACAGGCGCACACACAGCTCCCTCTGCCCGGGTCTCCAAAGAGGACAGCAGGGAATTTAGAGGTTAAATTCAAAAACAACAAGAACAGGGAGGCTGTGCACCCAGGAGCAACCGAGCACCCACCCACCCTTGCACCACCACCACCACCACCAGCAGCAGCAGCAGCAGCAGCAGCAGCACCACCAGCAGCAGCAGCAGGAGCGAGATTCGAGGATTGTATCACCGTCGGCTGCTCCACACACCCTGCGCCTTTGAAACCAGCAGCGGGGAGGAGGGGAGAACCAGAGAGGAGGCTGTGCAGAGAGGAGGAGGAGGAGGACCATGGAGGGGATGCAGGCATACGGAGCCGGGAAAGCCGGAGGAGCCTTCGACCCCGTCACCTTCTTCCAGCAGCCTCAGACCATTCTCCGCATCGTGTCTTGGGTGAGAAACATGAGAAACTCAAAAAACAAGTTTGTTGCTTCTTAGCTACAGAATGGCTACACATGCTACTTATAGATAACCTTATCAGGCGTGTGCACGTGCATGCAATTATGGGATTTAACTGTCTTTTTTTTAATTGGTTGATTTTAAAAAGGAGGCTTCATCAGTGAGGAGTAATGCAGACTCCTATAGGGCCCCACAGACATCACATCCTGCTCTGTCACACCACATTCTTATTGTTATCTCGTGATATCTTGCATTAATTTGGCTCTACCAGTTTAATAGTAGTTAAGTTAATAGTGCTTTATGTTCCCATATGTTATGGTTCTCAACGGGGCGTGTGTATTAGGCCCAGCGTGGGTCCTGATTACTGTTTATACCATTGGCTGTCCTCTTCTCTGATGATATATTATGAAGCAACTGATGTTTTCTAATGGGCACATTGAGAACACACACACACACACACACACACACACACACACACACACACACACACTCAAAGGATTTCATAATTTCATAAGAACTGCCCTCCCGTTCCCCTCCCCTCCCCGAGACCGAGGAGCACTAATGAAAAGCAACAGGATAGTGAGTAGTGTTAGCAACAGTAGTTTTAGGAGTAATACGATATCACTGCAGGTAGCAAATGATATATACATGCTGTTAAATATGATGTGTTCAAACCCAACCCTCAACATTAGACCCACATTTGCATTTTTGTGTCTAGTTTGATCTTCACGTGGGGTGAGGAGTACAGAGATACACAAAAAAGTACCGCATGTGCCACGAACCGGGAATAATACGACTATTTCTTCCTCTTTATTCCATTAGAGCAGCGGTGTCAAACTCAAATTCACAGTGGGCCAAAATTTAAAAACTGGGACAAAGTTGCGGACCAAACTAAATATCTACAGTCTGCAAATGTGCATGTGTCCCTTCTCTCCAGATGTGTAACGTTGAACCTTTCCAGTGCAGCTCCTTGTTCTTGTCGTGGTGTTTCTTCTGTTTGATTCTTTGGTTACAGCCACGGTGACAAACAGCTCTTTACCTTCACACACAGATCATCTGCTGAAAGCTCCTGTCCTCCATCTTTCTTTGGGACGTTTTTGGGGAGGGGTGGATTCAGTGTGTCTGCAGAGACTGGTAGCATGGATGCTCATGTCTGTGAACAGAAAAGTAGACGTGGATGTGATTTAGCTCTCAGAGAACCTTGATATGATCTTGGGGGCCAAAAATAATTACACCGGGGGCCCGATTTGGCCCACGGGCCTGAGTTTGACACCCCTGCATTAGGGAGCATAACATAGAATCTCAGCCACTGCCTCTGTCTGTTTAGTTGCATTTCTGGTTAAATAAATGACATCGAAGGCTAATGTAATATAAGCTCGAGGCCACCGTGACTTCACCTTTATCTTATGGATGCAGATCTGTGATGATGTTGGTCACACTCTTGGACGCCACGGACGCCATGGATGTCGTAAAAGAGCACTGTCTTGTGTTTTTAGTGGTGATAAGTCGTGTTTCCCGTGTCCGATTCCCACGGTTCATCACCTCATTTACACGTCTTCTTCTTCTTCAGGAAACATAAAGTACCTGTTTGCTTTTGCGTATCATTTTACACATCCTGCTAAATGCAACGACTAGCATCCTTTTTCTTTCTTCCATTCTTTACAGTTTCACTATTTTCCAGCAGAAAGTCGCACAGTTGGGGTTATTTCTTATTTATAGGGCTGTGTCTGTGTCTGCACGTCCTTAAATAACGCCAAAGAGCTTTTTCAACTAGGCTACACAGAGGGTATAACGACGCAGGTGGGTTCATGTGGATGCACGAGTCTTACATCTCAGTAAAGCAGCAAACGTGGGGGTCACGAGGGCTGAGCTGTTGCTTGCCAAGTCGAGACTTTGGGCCGTTTTACGTCCGCTTGTGTTGCAAACGGGGAAGAAAAGTTGGTGGTTTAACTTCTTTTAGTAAGTAATCAAAGAGCAGCATCTGCAAGTGTAACGATATGGATTTATTTCTGTATGTGTGACTGAAAGCAACGTTCCTTTCCACTTAAAACATGAACCGTACCTAAATCACATGAAGTGTGTGTGTGTGTGCGTGTGCGCGCACATATGTGTGTGTGTGTCATTTAACTCTGAATGGCATGTGAAGGAGGGTCATGTGGCTACTCAATGAACTGTGAAAGACTTGTTCGCGTGAGCATCAGATCTGGCTTCAGAGTCATGAGGTCAGGTCTCTGGTTGTAGAGAAACACACACACACAGACACACACACACACGTTCATGAGATGAAGCATTTTGTGTTTGATCTGGTATTATTCGACATGTCTTCTCCCCTGTGAAGGCCACGGAAACATTTCTCATTTTCAGATTCTTTGCAGACATCCTTTGTGATATGATGTGAATAGTTTAATTCATTTAGTGCAACATGGTTTTATTCTGAAGGTCAAAACAAATGAACTCAGTAGATGTCTTTATCCCAAACTCCTTACACCCTCTAGCTGTAACCCTGTTACTTCATTATTTGCACGATACAATTGTTGAAAAGGCTTTTACAATTTCATTCAATCGAGTCCAAGGTGACAATCTCAAAAATGACTAATTTACAGCAACATGAAGAGAGAAAAGGAGCAAATCTAAGAAAAGCTAAAACCAGCAGTTGTTATCTGGAGTCCCCTCACTCGTGAACATGATCACGAGGTACTGCAGCGGGGGCGGTGTTGCAGTCGCTCTACCGCACCGTTGTGACGAAACTAGAGCTGAGGAAGGCAAAGCTCTGGATCTACCGGTCAATCTTGGTTCCTACCCTCACCTGTGGTCATTAAAGCTGGGTCAGGACCCAAAGAACCAGGTCCAGGTACAAGCGTCTGAAATGTGTTTCCTCAGGAGGGGGTCTGGAGTCTCCCTTAGAGAGAGGGGGAGAAGTTCAGCATCCGTGAGGAACTCGGAGTAGAGCCGCTGCTCCTTTCCGTTGAAAGGAGCCAGTTGAGGTGGTTCAGGATCATCTGGTAAGGATGAACCCTGGGCGCCTCCCTAGGGAGGTGTTCCAGGCACGTCCAGCTGGGCTGAGGCCTCTGGGAAGACCCAGGACCAGGTGGAGAGATTAGATCTCCACACTGGCCTGGGAACGCCTCAGGATCCCCCAGTTAGAGCTGGTTAATGTGGCCCGGGAAAGGGAAGTTTGGGGTCCCCGGCTAAAGCTGCTGCCCCCGCGACCTGACCCCGCATAAGAGGCTGAAGATGAGATGAGATGAAATATCTGGAGTTTTGTAACAAAAATAACTTCCCCCGGGGATTATTCAAGTATTTCTGATCTGATCTGATGTCGATAAAATAAACCGTAGACCTTGAGAAACACAGTACAGTTAAGCAAAAGCTCACGAGGGCCTGAAGTGAGCTGTTCCTTTTGAACAACAGTTACCATGTATGGCAATATTAAGGTGATGAACAGAGTCCAGTTTGAATAGTTTATATTGACAAAAATCATCCATAAAGCATCATTCTCATAAAGAAGTAGGCCCCCCTGGTTGGCGGTTGCTATGGAACTTACGACGATTAGCCTAGCGTTTGTAACGTTAGCTCGCAGAGATCGCAGCGTTCCTCAAAGTGAATAAATACCTGGATCCCCACACCAGTTAGTTGGTCCAGTCCCAGCCTGGTCCTGCTCCTGGTCCAGTCCCAGCCTGGTCCTGGTCCTGGTCCAGTCCCAGCCTGGTCCTGGTCCTGGTCCAGTCCCAGCCTGGTCAGATGCGTACATGAACTGATGAAGCCTCTTGGATGAGAGGTGAAACGTCTTCCTAGACAAATAACCAAGTCCAGTTGCTTTTGACTGAAAAATGCTAACCTGCTTTGCTAGTTCAGAAAAAAGGCTTAAGCTAAAGATGACCCTCTGTCACGACACACAGGCACGGCTGATTATCCAAACATATCCAATAACAGAGAGCATTGGAAAGATTAAGAGCAATCACTTTATAAATGTGTTCTCCCGCAAATACAGTGGTTAAGTTAAAGTCCCTGCACTGTAAAGATATAGTGATCTATAATCATGTGGAATAGGGCGCCATCGCTGTGATGTATGGGAATTATAGCATGGCTAACAACCAATCAGATAGCTGGATTCGAACCATCTGTTTTTCGCTATATAGTCCACTGGTGAACAGAAACACTCGAATACAGGTGTGGGGCGGCTTTATGGGCTCCTTGTGAGATGCCTCGCTCCCATAGGTGTTACCTGAGCAACCACATGTCTCCATAGTAACAGCCATAGCCTGAGTTGTGATGTTTTGTGTGATGGTGCTAATACTCAGTCTGCTGTGGATTGTGGGTGAGGAAGCTATCAGCACTTTAAACATTGTGTGCGTGAGTGTGTGTGTGTGTGTGTGTGTGCATGTGCGTGTGACTGAGTGATTCAGCCTCAGGGAGTCCATCCAGCATGTTGTGATGATGCACAATGGACGGAGGAGAGAAGAGTGAACATACAGTGTAGCCTCAGATGGGGGGAGCACCTTGTGTAAGATAACGATTTGATAATAATAATAACTGAATTCTTGATTTATTGAATTAAACCATAACCTTTATTTAACGAGGAAATCACATTGAGATAAAAACCTCTTGCACGTGAGACATAGCCAGGACAGGGTGCCATAGCAGCACAACAACAACAACAACAACAACAGATCCCAACAGTGTTGCTAGCCAATTGAAGCTAATGCAGCTAGCAGCGACCACTTCCTTTATTCTGATATAGGAGCCTAAAGATTGAGCTTGGCCTGCAGATCGTTCCAGGACCAAGGACCATAAACAGCCAAGGTTATGACTGTTTTGCAAGAACGTCCGGCTTCAATAAGCAAGAAATTTACCTGAAATTGTTGTATAAACTAAAATGTACAAATGTTGGAACCTACCCAAGGAGAGGGATCACCATCCTACCGTGCTGTGTAAGGTACTTATACTTGTTTTAAGCCTTAGCACAACGATGGCTCCTAGAGACCTGGTGACACACTTCAGGGCTGAAACTAAGTAGTTATCAACCTGACTTGCAAAGTTGAGACGCCACCTTCTTGCCTGTTTTTCTACTTTTGATCTGTATTTAAAAGAGCATTTACCTTTTGAACCTTTTTTTGTTGTTGTGGTAAGATTCTGTTACCGCATTGCACATTTTCAAATGTGTTTCCGTCGGTTGGTGGTGGTTGGAGTTGGTGGATCTCTAGCATTAGCAGGCATTCAGACAAGATCAGGCGGTCCGGTGAAAACACTTTGAATGGGGGGGGGCTTATAGGTACTAGTGGTGGGGGTCGCAGGGTGGTGCCAAAAAAGATCAGTGGCTTGCGGCTAAAAGCTGACCCTGTCCCTATAGTCCAGCGGTGGGCAATTCCGGTCCTGGAGAGCCACTGTCCTGCATGTTTTAGGTTTCTCTCTGCTCTAACACACCTGAGTCTAATGCTCTGCTCGTTATCAAGCAGCTGATGCTCGTCACAGTTTGATTATTGTTGGACTCAGGTGTGTTAGAGCAGGGAGAAACCTAAAACATGCAGGACAGTAGCTCTCCAGGACCGGAATTGCCCACCCCTGCTATAGTCTGACAGTCATCTTGGTGTTAAAACAGTTTTATTTACAAGTTTGTTTAACTGCAGAATAAAACTTTTATTTTCTTATTCGTTGAAACACACATAAGCCTGTGAATGTTCTCGTGTGTCCAGGTCGTCGTTATCCTCAAAGCAATTTCAGTCAAAAGCAACTGGACTTGGTTCTTTGTCTAGGAAGACGTTTCACCTCTCATCCAAGAGGCTTCATCAGTTCATGTACGCATCTGACCAGGCTGGGACTGGGACTGGACCAGGACCAGGACCAGGCTGTGACTGGACCAGGTCCAGGACCAGAACCAGACTGGGACTGGACTAGGACCAGGACCAGGCTGGGACTGGTTCAACTAACTGGTGTGGAGATCCAGGTATTTAACCTCTCACAACAAGTTAAATACCTGGATCTCCACACCAGTTAGTTGGACCAGTCCCAGCCTGGTCCTGGTCCTGGTCCTGGTCCTGGTCCTGGTCAGATGCGTACATGAACTGATGAAGCCTCTTGGATGAGAGATGAAACATCTTCCTAGACAAATAACCAAGTCCAGTTGCTTTAAGACTGAAACTGCTTTGGGGACTCATACATAAGTAGTGGTAACCATTTTAAATTTAGCTGTGATGATGATTAGCATTTCTGAGGTCAGGTGATTTTGTAATCTGTGAGTAACTCTTTGATATTAGCAACACAAACAGACTGCACATTCTGTCAGCTCCGTGTAAACACACACACACACACACACACACACACACACACACACACACACACACACACACACACACACACACACACACACACACACACACACACACACACAAACACTCACAGTGTGTTGGTGCCTACATGTCAGAATCCAGACACAGCTTGAAGGCTATTTTATTATGCATGCTTTCAATGTATAAAAGCTTTTACGTGCCTGTAGCAGTCGCGTTGTGGACATGTGTTGTACACCTCTGCAGGTCTGTGGTGATCTAAATAAGCCTGTCGGTAATTACATTTACAACGGTGAGCCCAGAGTAACACCCAGCTGTCTGTCAAATAGGACTGGTAATACATGTTGGCATTTAGCTGCTCAGTGTGAGGAAGTCCCCAAACCCTCCACTGATTCGTTGTAGGATGGATTGTATTTTGTGGTAAACTCATGCGTTTTAAGACGTGATCACATTTAATGATTTTTGGTGTGGTGGTGAGCACTGTCGCACTGTCTCACAGGGAGAGGGTCCCTGGTTCCCAGTTCGAATCTGGGCTGGGGCCCTTCTGTGTGGAGTTTGCATGTTCTCTCCGTGTCTGCGTGGGTTTTCTCCGGGTTCTCCGGTTTCCTCCCACAGTCCAAAGACGTGCAGGTGTTCGGTTCATTGATGACTCTAAATCACCCGTAGGTGTGAATGGTTGTCTGTCTCTGTTTGTCTCTATGTGTCCTGTGATAGACTGGCGTCCTGTCCGATGTCAGCTGGGATCAGCTTCATGTCTTCCTCTCTGTGGGCAGATTTCGTCACCACGATAGCATCACAACCGTGCAAGACACAGTCACGACTTTACAGGTGTGTAGTTGAGAGGTCAAAGATTGGTGCTGTCCATGGGCACAGGAAGTAGGGGGTTGGAAAGCCATTGCTCCAGCACTTTACACCCCTCGCCCAATTTGGCAAGATGGTCTCTGGTTTAACGGATTGGCTTCAGCTGAGATAAACCCACGGAGGTGCAGTTGCAATGCTCTCCTCTCTACGGGATCATCTTGCTCCATAACGCAAGGGGAAATAAAAGAGTGTGAATGTAAAAAAATGATTCAACAACGACTCCAACAGAGTGATACGTCTTCTCTATAACTGGTCATGTTATGTCAGTCTCAGGAGTTGCATTCTCCTGTTAAGACGATGATATTACACCGTATATGCTTGCCTCATAGCAAGGGGGTTCCTGGTTCGAATCCCGGCTGGGGCCCTTCTGTGTGGAGTTTGCATGTTGTCCCTGTGTCTGCGTGGGTTTTCTCCGGGTTCTCCGGTTTCCTCCCACAGTCCAAAGACGTGCAGGTGTTCGGTTCATTGATGACTCTAAATCACCCGTAGGTGTGAATGGTTGTCTGTCTCTGTTCGTCTCTATGTGTCCTGTGATAGACTGGCGTCCTGTCCAGGGTGGACCCCGCCTCACGCCCGATGTCAGCTGGGATCGGCTAAAGCCCCCTCCGCGACCCCTACAGGGACAAGCGGTTGAAGACGAATGAATTTATTTAAGCAGTACTGTATTTTGATGTGGATCAGAGCCAAAAAAGCCTACTACATTAGTTATAATATAATTTTTTTCATTATTATTCACTGAGTTGTATTATTTACATTCATTAGTCTGTAATTTGCGGTGCAGTGAAATTTCCCTTAATAGTTAAAAACACACGCAGAAGTAACTGAGTGATCGTCAGACCAGATGCAGGTGCCCTCACTTGATTCTGTTATGCTCTATGAGATTAAAGAGCCGTCTGTTTCCTTACAGCGAGTCTTGTTTTGGGAAATCATCTGATCATGTTCTTACTGATTCCCTCCCAAACGCAACTGCCGATGGACGGCAAAGCAAAAAAGATAAAACATTGTGAGGGGGGTGTACTGGACTTGTGATTATGCCCGTCTTGTGTACCCTTGATGCTGCACTGGCTCTCCTTGAATTGTACTTTGACAAGGTCCTCTCTCTCTCTCTCTCTCTCTCTCTCTCTCTCTCTCTCCCTCTCTCTCTCTCTCTCTCTCTCTCTCTCTCTCTCTCTCTCTGTCTCTCTCTCTCTCTGTCTCTCTCTCTCTCTCTCTCTCTCTCTCCCCCCTCTCTCTCTCTGTCTCACTTCCTCTCTCTCATTACATGAGCAGCTGCTGCCATGGTGACAGCAGCAATCAGGTATCCCCAGTCCAGGCCAACACGCTGCTGCAGACAATAAGCCCACCCGACCACGCACACACACACACACCCACACACCCTCGCACACAAACACAGAATATAATATCCTACAGCGGGGATCATTCCAGCTCACTCTCTTTCTCTCTCACGTCCAGTGTATTTTCTTTCATGGTGCGTTCGTTGGCTCCTGACAGGCGCTCAAATACAAATCTCAGTGACTCACTCGTTTTCAGTGTGTTGCTGTGGAGGAGCCGACCCGTCTTTCATCTTCTCTCTGCAATGAGAGTATCATAGCTTAGCTGGTTCTTTCTTCCAGTGTCATTGTTTTGAATTGATGTTGATATCTAGAGTGACTCATAACGAGTGAGACGAAAGCTTCAAATGCACATATTGCAAATTTACAAGGAACTGTGGAGTGCAAGTGTTTCCCAGAAGACCACTTTTTGTTGTTGCTTGGCTCCGATCTTTTGCTTTTGCATTATTCCACGTTGCATCCTAGTGTGTTTTGCGCTAACCCCCTCCACATCCAGTATCTCTGGCAACTTTCATCCTCAATCTAAAGCAACAGTCTGTTTTAAAAAGTTTTGGAAGCTACTCTGAGACTTAATCTCCTGTTCAGACAGATTTATTTGTGTAAATCACAGTTTGGACTCACGTCATCATTGAAAATCTGTTCATTTGTTTTCTAAATTTCAAGGCTGACTCCTTTTTACACTGTAAATGAGTCGGTGGCTCAACAAATGAGATGACTAACTCACCTTTGCAGCATTTTTTTCCATGGAGGGTATTTCATTGGTTGTTCGCACCGTGTGGAAGGCTGCAGCCACAAAGACCTGGACAGAACGCAGCGCTAAGCCACGGTCTGGTGCGTCCCCCTTTTGGAAAGGGAGGTCCTGACTTTCTCAAAGGCCTGTTCGGAGTTAAGACGTAGTTTTAAGGTTCAGGTTTGAATTAGTTTTAGGTTAGGGTTATGGTAAGAGTCTGGGTTAGGCACTTAGGGCGCACTCACACTGTTCTTCCGCACCGGGCCAAAACAGGTTTTACGGGTAAAGCCTAGTTTGTTTGGCCAGTGTGAGTGCAACCGCTCCGCGTCTAGCTGCGGCCAGCTAACCGTCTACGGCCCGTTTGGGAGAGGTGGGCTTTAGTAAAGCACGTTTGCACATGCACGAGCGTGCGCACGTGTACGAGCACGAGGCCTACGACAGCTCTTACGTCATTTCCTGTGCGCCTGTTGGGACATAGAAAAAAGAAGGAGGGACCATGCGCGGACATTTCAAACAATGGCGGTGAAAGGTTGACGTTGGTGTGATGCGGAGGTGGAGTGTTTACTGCAGATTTGGTCGATGAAAAGATTCAAAAACAGTCGACAAGACGCACAAAAACTCTGAGGTCTACGGAAAGATCTGGAAGCCCTCATGCTTTAATGCGTCCTTTACTATGAAATGTACATTGAGCAAAACATCCTCGTGAGGGCGTCGTTCGGATTAAAAAGAGATAACGATCCTGCGTCTGTTGAGAAGGAGGCAAAATGGCGGGCAGCGTTGTAGACGGCGGTGGTCTGTGAGACACTAAAGACGTCCCTGAGTGTGGACGGAGAATTCCACACGTTGGTTTGACAGATGAGACAAATTGACGACCAAACGTAGCTTTCAGTATTCCAGGATGTGCGTCGGGGCTTTTGATGACTCGCTCGCTCCTGATATTCACGCCACGTTTTGTGTCCAGCGCCCCGACACTCTTTGCGTACGTGCAGAAATACAGATGCAGTGTAAGCAGAGTACGGACAGAGCCTTCTGTCCGTACTCTGCTTACACTGCATCCGTATGTGTATCTAATGTAGAGCATAGTGTCCTCACAAAGATAGATGTAAGAGAGAGTGTGTGTGTGTGTGTGTGTGTGTGTGTGCTGAGGTACAGTTTTTGAATACCGGGGTGACGTGAGGCCTGGCTCAATTGTCTGGTCTTTACAATGGATCCCAAAGGCCTTTCAGTCAGCACAACAGCCTTTTTAAATGATGCACAACCACCCAGACTCAACTGATATGATTTAGGCCGACGCACAGTGGCTTAGGTGGCCCTTTGCAGTCGGTGTATGGCATTTAGCAATCCCCCGAAAACCAGAGTTTAGAGGAGAAAAAGAAAGAAAAACGCATGAATGCACACAGTTTTACAAGCAAACACACTCACACACACACACACACACACACACACACACACACACACACACACTAGGCAATGTGCATACTTTATGTGAAATTCGTAAGTGACCCACTGACGGTCACAAGACGAGAAACCCACGTGGCGTCCTTCACAGTGCCTGCCTTCATCCCCACCAGGAGCCTTGTGATCAGTCTTCAGATCAGCGGGGCGAGGGGAACCTCCCCACGCACACACACCTAAAGAAGTCGTGCAGCGACAGAAAGAGTGGGGGAGGATGTGAAGGAGAGTCACGTATGAGACCGTATCACATGTTCCACAATTCACGGCTCCTAAGCGAGTGAAGAATGTCGAGGGGCAGCGAGTTCAAGTATTTAACACACTTCATTTGTGTCCAATTCACTATTTAGTCCTATGTTTTATAGCATAGCCTTAAATGCATGCGTGTATCTTAATCTGACACACACAGTAGAGGAATTGCCGTTATACTCTGCAACATGCAGTCGATGTGGATTTGAAGGAGGCGCTCCAATGGGGTTGGATTTCCGCTCAGAGCCAGAGAAAAGCACAGTAATTGAATCAGGGCCCTGCCATGTGACGGCAAATATAATTGTGACTCTGAAGACGAGTGTGTGTTTTCAAACCCAACAAACTAGGTCATGCCAAAACCAATCCTCATTTCAACTGAGGGTGTTTGTGTGTTTGCTGTTGGTGTCTCTGGAGCGGGCAGAGAAGAAGGGAGCGAGGAAAACAGAGACACACAGAGAGCGATAATCCCTGGTGGCGCGCTCATTTCGCAGGGGAGTTTCTCAGGGGAGCAAAATCAAACCAAACTGTGTCGAACTACGTAAAGCTAGCGGCCCTGCAGGTCCTGCTGTCCTTGTTACAGCTGCTGGAAAACTCCCATGGCAATAAAAAGATGGGGGGGGGCATAGATGTACATGTTCAATATAGTCCATGTACATGTACATATTGGGGCAGCAGTAGTTCAGTCCATAGGTGACTTGGCTGGGAACCGGAATTCATGGTCCCTGTGTGGACCATGAATGGAGCGTGGACTGGTGGCTGGAGAGGTGCCAGTTCATTCTCCTGGGCACTGCTGAGGTGTTGTTGAGCAAGGCACCAATCCCCCAAGTGGGACTCGAAGCCCACCTCTCCCAAAAGCTCCAGGTGCCTTGCTCGGGGCTTTGCTCTGGGCGCCGGTCACTGGCAGCCCCTTGCTCTAACATCCCTCCATTAATTGCATGTATATAGGTCCTGTCTGTGCATGCATCCTCTTGTCCCTGTCGGGGTCGTGGGGGGCTGGAGCCCATCCCAGCTGACATCGGGCGTGAGGCGGGGTCCACCCTGGACAGGACGCCAGTCTATCACAGGACACATAGAGACGAACAGAGACAGACAACCATTCAAGCCTACGGGTGATTTAGAGTCATCAATGAACCGAACACCTGCACGTCTTTGGACTGTGGGAGGAAACCGGAGAACCCGGAGAAAACCCACGCAGACACGGGGAGAACATGCAAACTCCACACAGAAGGGCCCCAGCCGGGATTCCAACCAGGAACCCTCTTGTTGTGAGGCGACAGTGCTGTGCAGTCTGTGTCTGTGTCTGTGGGAGGCAAGGAGTTATGAGATGAAAGGAAAAGAGTCCAGTAAAATACACACACACAGCACTTCTTTCTTCTCAGTAGGTTTATTATGTGACTACTCCGAGCAGAAAGAGCCTTCTCATGTCATGTGATAGACCGTGCGTGTTCCCGGGCGTGTTCCCGTGCGTGCGCGTGTGACTTTGTGTTTTTCTGACCTGAATCTTCAAGTAAGCCGGGCATGTGAACAAACTGCGCGTGTGCGTTGGAGCTGTACGCGGTTGAGTGCGCGTGTTAGCGCGTGTCCGAGCGCGCTCGTTTTTCCTCAAGAATGCTCGTGGGCAGAGGCAGGGCCAGTAATGAGGGAGAGACTGGCTGAGACGAGGGCGGAGGGAGCGAGCGGTGATGCAGCCGCTCTAAAAATAACACCGCCTCCATACCCCCCTTCTGCCCCTGATGCTTCCTCCGCTCGTCCACTCCGCAATCCCTTCCTCTCTTCATCATCCCTCTCCTTGATGAAAGAGGGCTGCAGGTAGATGGAGCGGGGGGGGGAGAGGTGTCAATGTCCTCCTCCACACATCCTTTTGTTTCGGGGAGAGGGGAGAGTGTGTGTGTGTGTGTGTGTGGCTGAAGACGGACAAGAGATCAGAGAGGCAGAGAGGGGCCGGGGGGGAGGGCGAGGGACATTGAAAGGTTGTGCATACGTGCGGAGACGAGACGCAGATTCAAATGCCAGCTCGTGTTTCCTCTACATGATGCAGAAAGCAAAGTGGAGAGTCAGTGATGCTTTTTCAGCAGGCTAGCACAAAATGGTTGCATGTTACTGTATATACAGTTCTGTAATACACTGAGTCCCTTGTGTCACTGCTGTTTTATACACGTGACACAGAGATAACTTTATTTACAGCTGTCAGAACTTAGGGCGTACTCACACTGTCCTTCTTGCCGGGGCCAAAACCGGTTTTTCAGCTAAAGCCTAGTACCTTTAAGCAGTGTGAGTGCACCCGCGCACAACTGCCGTCCACGGCCCGCTTGAAAGAGGTGGGCTTTAGCGGAGCCGTTTGCACATGCACGAGCGTGCGCACGTACAAGTACCCTAAAGCACGGGTCGTGGTACGGAAGGACAGTGTGAGTACGCTCTTAGTGTCTGACGCCTGCTCTCTCCCTGCATTTAGAGAGATTTAACACTTTTATTGCAGTCTAATATTTAACGAAACAAGACTTAAACAAGACTCCGAGCCCTTCTAGCAGCTCGGTGAGGCTGTTCATGGGCACAGCGGTGCTTTGAGCTAAGGGCGCACTCACACTGTCCTTCCGCACCGGGCCAAAACAGGATTTTCGGGTCAAGCCTAGTGCATCCACGGCCCGTCTGAGAGAGGTGGGCTTTTGTGGAGCGCGTTTGCACATGTACGAGCACGAGCGTGTGCACGTGTACGAGCAAGAGCGCGACGCCTACGACGGTTCTGACGTCATTTACATGCGCCTAATATTCAAAAACAGTCGACAAGACGCACAAAAACTGCGAGGTCTATGGAAAGATTTGGAAACAAAGCGATGCATCGCGATGACGTCATCAATGCGTGTGACGTGTTACGGCGTGATGACGTATAGGCAGCAAGAAGCATTCGCCGAGGCTTGTCGACTGTTTTTGAATCTTTTCATCGACCAAATCTGCAGTAAACACTCCACCTCCGCATCACACCAACGTGAACCTTTCGCCTCCATTGTTTTAAGTGGCTGCGCATGGTCCCTCCTTCTTTTTTCTATGTCCCAACAGGCGCACAGGAAATGACCTCAGAACCGCCGTATGGCCTCGTGCTCGTACACGTGCAAACGCGCTCTACAAAAGCCCACCTCTCTCAGACGGGCCGTGGACGGCCAGCTGGCCACAGTTATGCGTGGAGCGGTTGCACTCACACTGGTCAAATGCACTAGGCTTTAGCCGAAAAACCTGTTTTGGCCCGGTGCGGAAGGACAGTGTGAGTGCGCCCTTACATGCAAATTAGGGGCGTTGAGACCCGCCTCGTTCCGGGTATTTGAGCCTAATGGAAACACACCTATATTAACTTTCCCCCTTTGCACAGTCAAATAGATTGTATCCCATAAATCTCAGTCTTGAAATAATAAAGTCTGTGTGAAGTGAATGGAACAGACTTCCAGACTATTCTGCCCCGGCTGACACTTCAGCTGTTGAGTTCTCTGTATCAGCAGCGAATATGTGGTTTCTCAAGTGTGAACCAGACAGCGGAGAGAGGAAGAGCTTGAAAAGCAGATAAAGACAGAAAGAGTGGAAGAGAACGACTGTGCTGTGACGCCCGTCCTGACTGACGTCCCTGTTCCCTCCCGGCCTGGTTGTTGGCCTTCACGGTCGGGGCTGACAGTGGAAGTGCAGTCCATTGTGTGCTCTCCCTTTTGTATCGCTGTCATTTAACATTTAAATACAGACACAACAGCTGGGTAAACAATCCACACACACGCGCATTCAGAATCTGTCACTCACCACAGTAAAATCCACACATAGACTTCAGACTCAGGGCGCACTCACACTGTCCTTCAGCACCGGGCCAAAACAGGTTTTCGGGTCAAGCCTAGTGCGTTTGACGGGTGTGAGTGCAACCGCTCCGTGCATAACTGCAGCCAGCTGGACGTCCACGTCCCGTCTGAGAGAGGTGGGCTTTTGTAAAGCGCGTTTGCACATGTATGAGCACGAGCGTGCGCACGTGTACGAGCACGAGGCCTACGGCGGTTCTGAGGTCATTTCCTGTGCGCCTGTTGGGACATAGAAAAAAGAAGGAGGGACCATGCGCGGACATTTCAAACAATGGTGGCGAAAGGTTCACGTTGGTGTGATGCGGAGGTGGAGTGTTTACTGCAGATTTGGTCGATGAAAAGATTCAAAAACAGTCGACAAGACGCACAAAAACTCCGAGGTCTACGGAAAGATTTCTAAACAAAGTGATGCATCGCCATGACGTCACCAATGCGTGTGACGTGTAACGGCGTGATGACGTACAGGCAGCAAGAAGCATTCGCCGAGGCCCAGGTAGTGTGAGTACAAACGGGCCTGGAGGGGGGGACAAGTACCCTTAAGCCCGGGGCACGGTGCAGAAGGACAGTGTGATTGCGCCCTTAATTGCATACACACACACGCGTATTAAGAATCTGTCACTCACCACAGTAAAATCCACACAGACTGCAGACTAACATAAACACACTCAGCCTCGCTCTGATCCAGACAGAACTGGCTCCCTGTTGGTTTGGTCTGAGGGTTGGATGGAGTTGTCTGATCCACTGTTATCAAGTGAAGTACAAAGTAGACCGCTCCAGCGCACTGCAGGGTAGAATACTAACGCCGCGGGTGTGTGTGTGGTCTCATCTTTATGGCCTCGGAGAGCCTGTTTCCGTGATGCTGTACTGATTGGAGGAGAAGAGACGAGACGAGAGGGGGGATTAGACGGTATCTTAGTAACCTGCTCCTGTTATTGACTCCATTTTGTAGCCCTTTGTGTCTCCAGTCCTGGAGGCAGCAGCGTACGGGAGAGGAGGAGAAAATGAAAAGCAAGAACAGAGGAAAGAGGAAAAAGAGAGAAGAATGAAGAGCAGCATAAAGGAGGGATCAGATGCTATCATAGTAACCTTCTCCTAAAGTATGATTGACTCCATTTTGTCATCACCGGACGCCTGTTAGGATAACAAATCCCTTCAGGACGTTCTTAAAATTCAAAAACATTGCATGCATTACATTTCAACTGGCTATTTTTTTATATTAAACACTCAAAAAGGATTTCAAATGGCCAAGAGGACCTGAATCAAACACAGGAGACACTAAGCCTTATTCATGAGATTTGTTTTTTTGTCCTAAACAATTCACAATACTTAGATTTGTCTTTGAAATAATACATTTTCAATGCAGCGTGGAACAACATGTTGATGTCATGAACGGTACAGAGATAACACACAAAAGGCAAGGCAAGGCAGCTTTATTTGTGTAGCACTTTTCATACACAAGGCAGACTCAAAGTGCTTCACAGCACAACATGTCATGAATTCAAATGCATTACAGAAAGACAAAGAGAATAAAAACATAGACAATAATCAAAACAGTGCGGACGTTAAAAGTGCGAAGATTCAGCAGAAAGCTAAGGTGAACATAAAAGTTTTCAGTCTAGTTTTAAAAGTGGTCAGAGTGGGTGAAAGTCTTACAAAAGAGAGAATAACTGACTTTAGACACTGACATCTCCACAGTGGCTGAACAGATTTGTACAATTTGAACTGCGAATCCAGGCCGCACCAAACTCTCACAATGTTAGTTTATATTAAGAGACGTAGGAGCCTGGGAACATAGGGAGGATCCCACTGCGGGCTGGAGCGTTTTATTGAACGGTCAGATCAGATAGTGCTATTCATCCTCTCATATGGCAAGAAAACAAGGAAGTGTATTTTCCGCACTATAAGTTGCACCTAAAAACCTTCAAATGTCTCTAAAGCCGACAGTGCGCCTTATAACCGGTGCTCCTTATATATGGACCAATATTGAGCCACAACAGGTCTCCAACTACGGTGAGCAGCCGCCGACTCTATTTTCCCCCGTAGAAGAAGTAACGCGCGGTGCATGTTGAGATATACGACTACGTGAAGCGTGCCGTTTCATTTCCATGTGTGTGTTTGTGTAAAGAGCCCAAAATGGCTCCTATTAAGAGACACGCTTACGACGCAGAGATTACACTCAAGGCCATTAGTCACGCAGTAGAACACGGGAATAGAGCAGCAGCCAGAGAGTTTAACATGAACCAATCAATGGTGTGGAAGTGGAGGAAGCAACAAGACGACCTCCCCTGACTGTTGTGTTGACGTTCCCTTTAGCGCAGCTCCATCTAATGGATGCAGAACGTAACCCCAGCCCCGACTGTAGCGTCTGTTCTATGCGCCTTATAATGTGGTGCGCCTTATAGTGCGGAAAATACGTTGCCAGTGTGTTTCCCAAACTATCCATATCCCTTCAGGACACAAGATATTGATTACAGATATTGAAATCCACCTGAAGTGCAATTTTACTTTCAAAGATTCTGGTGATGCCGAGGAGAAATGCCAGATATAGAATGATGCTGGCGTTCACCGAGTGTTTAGCACATTACATGACGCTCATGAATAAATAAATAAATAAAAAGGTAGACCCTTGCACGGTGAAACTAATTGCACAGTTAGGTCTTTTGCATCTGCAGCCCCAGAAAAGGCAAGTGATAACAATACTGTACGACGGACATTACACTTCCTAATGTGCTGATTATTCTCCAAATTGAGAAGCCAATATGTCCTCACATAGCACTGTAGCCTCACAGCGAGAGGGTTCCTGGTTTGAATCCCGGCTGGGGTCCTTCTGTGTGGAGTTTGCATGATGTCCCCGTGTCTGCGTGGGTTTTCTCCGGGTTCTCCGGTTTCCTCCCACAGTCCAAAGACGTGCAGGTGTTCGGTTCATTGATGACTCTAAATCACCCGTAGGTGTGAATGGTTGTCTGTCTCTGTTCGTCTCTATGTGTCCTGTGATAGACTGGGGTCCTGTCCAGGGTGGACCCCGCCTCACGCCAGATGTCAGCTGGGATCGGCTCCAGCCCCCCACGACCCCGACAGGGACAAGCAGTTGAAGATGAATGAATGAATGAATGAATGACATAGCGTTGTGTGTTCAGTAGCTGTCATACTAAATGACACAGTCCACAGTCATAGTTTGAGAGAAACCCCAGAGGCACATTGAGCGAAACCGTTGGAAAAAGACACGAGGGATTATTCATAAAACTCCCCTGCAGGGTCGTCATGACTTTCTGGGCTGAGAGCGTCACGCAGAAGTGTTTCCATATTCATTACACGGTCAGTCGAAGTATACCATCTGACTGCAGCAGGTGGTATGCTTTTAGGCTATAGAGGGCTTTTATGAATTATTATGAAACATACAAGTGGAGAGCAGGGTCTTCAGATTCTCGTAGCTCACACACACACACACACACACACACACACACACACACATATTCAGGAACACGCACATGGAAGTGCAGGAGTAGTTAGGATGGACAATGGGACTTTGGCAAGCACACTCCAAACAGTCTCTGTAAAGACGTACAAATCAAAACAACATTTACTCAGTTAAATCCCCTCCTCTTCTCCTCTGCAGCTCTTCTCAATCGTGATCTTCGGCTGCATCGCCAACGAGGGCTACATCAACCGTCCCAACGAAGTGGAGGAGTACTGCATCTTCAACCGCAACCAAAACGCCTGTAATTATGGCGTCTTCATGGGCTCCATGGCCTTCCTCTGCTGCATGGCCTTCTTGGCTCTGGACGTCTACTTCCCCCAAATCAGCAGCGTCAAAGACCGCAAGAAGGTCGTGCTGACTGATGTCGGACTGTCAGGTAAAACACGTCATCTATTCATACTTCACCTACCTTATGTCTTGACAACAAAGATACAGATTACCTTCACACAGGCATCACTGAACTGGTCTATACGCAGACAGACAGACAGACAGACGCCAGTGAAGCACAAAATGAACCTGGAACACATCATTTCAAGTTGAATAGCTGTTTGAAAACCGATTCAGGAAGTGCTCAAGAGCTTGTAAGGAAATAAAAAGTTAGTGCAAGGCACTCAGAGATGTCCCACCAATGCAGTTTTCCTCCTTGCTGTATCAGAAATCAGAGACTCCAGAGAAATAGTCTAGCACTGCTGTCATATTTGGTTGTAGCCATGTGTACAAAGTGGACTCAGGATATATCAACATTGTCCTCTGCACAACTCGTACAGTTTTAGTCTTTCACACCAGTCGTGTGCTGCCAGACCGCAGGTACTGGGGTCGGGGTTCAGGGGGCTTTCAAGAAGGTTAAAAGTTCAGCTTAAAAGTATCCAAAACATTTTTATTACCTTTCACCTTCACTCAGGTGATCAAAATCCCCTCCCTCAGAGATCAGGGGTGTCAACGTGATCCAGTAAAGAGTCGCTGTGGCTGCAGGTTTTCATTCCAACCAAGCAAGAACACACCTGACTGGAGTCACGCAATCACCTGAACTGTCTTCACACAGTTGATTTGTTGGATCAGGTGTCTTCTTGCAACCTGCAGCCACAGCGGCTCTTTACTGGATCCCGTTGACACTATTATCATCACAACAAAAGGAGAGGAGGTGTGAGTGGTAGAGTAATAAGAGGAGAGCTCTTCTGGCACTAACGAGCCTCTGAGACGCTGTGTGTTGGGACCTCGGACCTCTCCTTGTCTCTGCTGCACTGCTACTGCAGCTGACTCAGACACGATGACAGGACAGTCAAGTGTTGAGTCGCTTAATAAGGTTGTTCCTGTCAAAGACAAGAGTCTCCTTCCCTGCCTCATCATTCATACACCTTCTGTCCCTCTATGTTCTTCCCACTATGTCTCTGTTGTCACATGAAATACTTCGTCCCTTCTGAAACAAGGGAAATACGAATGTTTCTGATGAACTTTTAGCTTCTCTCTCCTCTGCTGCCACACGTCTAACTGCAGTAGATGTGATGGGATGATGTTTGCCTCTCCTTTATATCTTAGCCCAATAGGACAGAAGCATATCTGTTTTTTTGGGGGGTAATTTGTGTCGTTTGGCGTTCCACAAGGGTCAATCATTGGTCCCTTGTTGTTTTCAACTCATCCACATCCGTCTGTTTGATCTTTTTCATTGCTATGCACATTATCTTCAACTATAGCAGTTTAGCTATCTTAGCCAGCCTTTCCTACTATATGTCAGTGTCAAGTCCAAAGTATTTATTTGTTCAGTCCCAACTAAATAATATATATTTTGAACCTTCAAATCAGCAACTCTTGGTAACTAATTAGCACATTATAAAGTTGTACATTTCAATTTTTGTACAGATTAAACAAACAATTCAATTCAGTTTTATTTATAGTGTCAAATCCTCTCAATCCCATCTTCATCTGCTTATCCGGGGTCGGGTCACGGGGGCAGCAGCTTTAGCAGGGGACCCCAAACTTCCCTTTCCCGGGCCACATTAACCAGCTCTAACTGGGGGATCCTGAGGCGTTCCCAGGCCAGTGTCAAATCATAACCAAAGTGATCTCAGGACACTTTACAGAGTAGGTAAAGACCACACTCTATGACTTATTCATGATTTACAGAGACCCAACAATTCCCCCGTAGAGTACGGTGGAGACGAAAACCTTCACTATAACAGACAGGAACGTCAGACAGACCCAGCTCTGTGGAGGACGCACATCTGTCTGCACCGGAGAGAGGAAGAGAAGGAGAGAGAGAGAGAGAAAAGACGGACAGATGGACAGAGAGAGACACATGACACATTGACTCATTGTTTTAACACTTTCTCTGCACCCGTCTCTCTTCCCAGCGTTCTGGTCCTTCATGTGGTTCGTCGGTTTCTGTTTCTTGGCAAACCAGTGGCAGGTGACCAAGCATGAGGACAACCCGCTGAGGGAGGGAGGGGACGCTGCCCGGGCGGCCATCACCTTCTCCTTCTTCTCCATCTTCACCTGGGTAAGGGCCTCCACACTGCACCTCACCGTTGCACCGTAAAACACACCATGACATTAGGTGGCGATGTGTGGTCTAAAAACCTTTCAATTCCTCCATGATGAGCTTTTGAAAACGTCTGTGCTCTGACTGTCGCGTCTCCGTTTTCTCTCGAGTTAGTGTTCGGATGTGTGTGTGTGATGATGTTTCTTTGTATGTGGGTACACATGCACTCATGAGTGTGTGGATGTTGTTCCAACAGGGCGCTCAGACTCTCTTCTCACTGGAGAAGTTAAAGAACGTGTCGTTTGAAGAGGAGTACACCAAGCTGTTCCCCCCTCAGCCCCATCAACCTTTAGTCTGACTCCGCTCTGTCTTCTACCGCTGCTGCCTTAAGCCTCCACAGCTGGTCCTGTTACACACTCCTGTTACTCCACTCCTGTGGCTGCACTTGTTTAATGATGAACATGAAATACTGCTGAATGTGAACGTGGGCCTGTTTGTGATCCAGCAGTAAGTTGTACCATCACTGTTGCCAGCAGGACGTTGCCTACTACAGTTTAACTCAATCATTTATGTCCTCAAACACATCTGAATGATGATACACGCGTAGGTGGGTAGATTCTATTGTTCATTAACATGCATGACTCAGCAGTTAAATCGCCAAATGCGGAGATTCCCGGCCTACTTAAGTTCCTGTAATCCGTTCAGGAATGAAAGCTCCCTGCCCACTGGAATTTGAAAAACAACACAAAAACGAACATTACATATTCACGTGGACGTCCTTTTTAAACTTCGATGGTAAACACAAGTTAAACGATAAAGAAAAGCATGAAAAACTGAATGTATTCACTGTATTTTCCGCACTATAAGGCGCACCACATTATAAGGAGCACCACATTATAAGGCGCATAGAACAGACACTACAGTCGAGGCTGGGGTTACGTTAAGGACCGCCTCTAAAGTCATTGATGTTAAGTTGGCGTGCTAGCGCTGTTGCCTTCAGTGGAATAGTGATTGTACGGACTCTTCTACTTGCTGCTCTCTGTTCAACAACCCACTGTTGGAGTTTGTCCTCCAGCTGCAGCCGTCTCGCTCTGTTCCCTCTAAACTCTGTTTAGTTTTCTTTACTTTACACACACACACACACACACACACACACACACACACACAGATATTTTTGTTTTTTCTGAGCTAAAATAAAAGTGGAGTGAGAACAGGTTGGGCAGTGTTCACAATTTTAACCAATAAACCAATAAAACCAATTCTCCTCCCTCCAAATCCAGTCCGTCCCCTCAAACTAACTGACAGAAAAAAGAGTTTCTTCGGCCTAAAATGACGTTAGCTACGGTCACAAAAGTGTAGCTCCCATCCTGCTCGGGTCCCTTAATAACAACCCCGACCAGCTCACATATGGCTAACTTTACTGTACCGTACTTTAGGAGAGCATCAAGTTTTGATAGCAAGCCAAAATAAGAACATAATACAATCATAACTACTAAAAGACATTAATCACCGTATTTTCCGCACTATAAGGCGCATAGAACAGACGCTCCAGTCGAGGCTGGGGTTACGTTCTGCATCCATTAGATGGAGCTGCGTTAAAGGGAACGTCAACAACACAGTCAGGGGAGGTCGTCTTGTTGCTTCCTCCACTTCGGCACCATTGATTGGTTCATGTTCAACTCTCTGGCTGCTGCTCTATTGCCGTGTTCTACTGCGTGACTAATGGCCTTGAGTGTAAACTCTGCGTCGTAAGCGTGTCTCTTAACAGGAGCCATTTTGGGCTCTTTACACAAACACACACATGGAAATGAAACGGCACGCTTCACGCAGTCGTATATCTCAACATGCACCGTGCATTACTTCTTCTACGGGGGAAAATAGAGTCGGCGGCTGCTCACCGTAGTTGGAGACCTGTTGTGGCTCAATATTGGTCCATATATAAGGAGCACCGGGTTATAAGGCGCACTGTCGGCTTTTGAGACATTTGAAGGTTTTTAGGTGCAACTTATAGTGCGGAAAATACGGTACTTCACATTCAAAGCAGCGAGGTTCAGCAGTTTGTTGCTGAGGTGTTCACGTGTATGACAGGTGCGGTCTGTAGCTTCGCCTCCACAGGTGGAGCACTTAAACAAGTGCAGGCTCAGTTTACAGGGGTCACCGCTTCTTCTCATCATTAACTTGGAGGTCCACAAAGTGATTTGGTGCTTTGTCTTTTTGCTGTATGGCGTCATAATGATTAAGGTTTCAGTTCGGATACGAACAGATTCTGTTTAAAACGTGATTACATAGTTTTTTTAAGTGTGTTGCTTGACACTGTAAAGGTTTTGTGTATTTCCTTTTGGTTTTTGAGGAAGCTACAAAGTTTGCTCTAACGTGTTCCTACTCCATACAACATTTTGGGAAATATCCATGTTTTCAGTCTATGTGCTAAGCTAAGCTAAGCTAAGCTAAGCTAAGCTAAGGTGGTCAGCTGTTCGCTCCAGACAAACATTAAAGTGGTTTCAATCTTCCTGCGAGAAAATAAAGAAGTATATTTCCCAAAATGTCAAACTTTTCCATTAATTTCTCCAGTTTTGTGTACTGAAGTTTTTCCATGTGCTCCCCTTTTGAGTATTTTCTTAAGCTTAGCAGGTAGACGTGTTTTATTTTACCTCATATTTTAAACAGACAGTTTTTAAGACACTTTAATTGAAGTGTCAAACTGTTTTTTATTGCATATGCGTAGGATTTTATGGTTTGATGCATGTTCTTGGGTTATACGGTTTTATTACATCGCCACTACACTAAAATATTCCTTTATTGCCTTCTTTTCATTAAGCGATCAACCAACACGACCAAGTATTTGATGGGCCCAGGACAGAATGGTGTATTAAGGCCACTCCCACTGTGCGTCTGTCCCGTGCCCCGTGCTTTAGGGTCCTTGTCCCCCCTCCAGGCCCGTTTGTACTCACACTACCTGGGCCTCGGAGAATGCTTCTTGCTGCCTATACGTCATCACGCCGTAACACGCCCCACGCATTGATGACGTCATGGCGATGCGTGGCTTTGTTTCCAGATCTTTCCATAGACCTCGGAGTTTTTATGCGTCTTGTCGACTGTTTTTGAATCTTTTCATCGACCAAATCTGCAGTAAACACTCCACCTCCGCATCACACCAACGTGAACCTTTCGCCGCCATTGTTTTAAATGTCCGCGCATGGTCCCTCCTTCTTTTTTCTATGTCCCAACAGGCGCACAGGAAATGACCTCAGAACCGCCATAGGCCTCGTGCTCGTACACGTGCGCATGCTCGTGCTCGTACATGTGCAAACGTGCTTTACAAAAGCCCACCTTTCCAAAACGGGCCATGGACGACAAGCGTACCGCTCCTAGGCTTGGTACGGTTGCACTCACACTGGTCAAAGGAACTAGACTTTAGCCCTGGAACGTGTTTGGGCACGGTACGGATGGACAGTGTGAGTGCCCCCTCAGACTGAAAGAGTCACAACTGTCCGGCCAGATTCGATCTGTCTGAGATCGAACGGAGACACAACAGGAAATAAAATCACCATGAAACTTCCCAGCACTCCGAGCTTTAATCCACTCCCCTCTCGTTCTCTCTGTGAGGGTCTGCTGGTACACTCCCAGGTGCACTCTTGGTACCTCCGGCTTTTGTACAGTTGTCTTATAGAATCTCTGTAATTATGGAGAAAAATGCACATGTCTGATGTTTTACAGTGCACGGCCTCAGCTGTTTAATGATGGACACAGACACAGTTTAATTGCTAGGTCCCCATCTCCCTGTGGATCAGAGTGGGGCTGAGATCTTTCTTATTATGGAGCTGAACACTGGATAAACAGCCTTTTTTCGCTTCTGCCTATAGAAACTAACATGCTCTGACTAAATGACTCGCTCAAACTGTCTAATCTGCTTCACGAGCTTTCCAAGCTAACTAATCAATATTTCCTTCTCTCTCTTCTCCCCAAACCTCTGCTCTAACACCTCTGCATCTCTGCTTCCACATCTATCCATTTCACACCTTTCATCCATCTATTTATCCTCTTTGCCTTCCTGTCGTCTTCCATCTCCGATCCCTCCACCCCCCCAAGGCGGGCCAGTCCTTTCTGGGCTTCCAGAGGTACAAGCTGGGGGCCGACTCAGCCCTCTTCTCCCAGGAATACACGGACCCCAGCCAGGACGCAGCCGGAGCCCCTTACACCTCCTTCGGTGGGGACGACGTGGAGAGCCCGGAAGCAGGAGGAGGGGGCCAGGCCAACAGCGATGCAGCCTTTGACGGCACTGGAGGCTACCAGCGTCAGGACTACTGAGATATTGGGGGAAACATACTAGGGGAGGAGCATCTGGGGGAAGTTGCCCATATTTCCTAATTTAGATCAGGTTTGTTTGGTTTCTATCACACTTTGTGTCAGTACTTACGCAAAACCAGTACCACAACAACAACAACAAGCGGAAATTTGACCTTAAAATTGTCACAAATCTATTGTGAAGTGTACAAAAAAATCTGAATATGACATTTAAAACAGCCAAGGATACACATGTTAGTCACAGCCAGTAGTGACAGGTTTAGATCATAACAGGATGCAACCAAACCGTAATTGAGTTTAGGTAAATAACCCAGCCGTAATATAAAAAATAACACTATGCATACTGGCTAAAGCTAAGACAGTGTTGTGGTGGTGCCGTATTGACCCAAATTGGGTCAGTTTTGACATATTGGTGATTTTGCACATGCAACAATTAATGCATTTCACTGCGTGGGGACGTCGGTGGATTTCATTACTGACGTTTCCCTTATTTGGCAGATTTCCCCCCGCCAAAAAAAAATCTGAGTTCATCCCTAGGTTAGAAATCGTGAGCAACTTTCCAGATTTTTGGACAAGATGTCAGTGAGGTGCGAGTCTGCAGTAGCTCAACAGTAAAGGGTGGTGGTGGTGGGGTGCAGAGACACTGGGTGCGGTTAAAGATGTCAGGTACACTTTAGATGGGAGTGTGGGGAGAATTTGGGAGGTCCAGGGGTCGTCAGAAACGGTCACTTTAGACCAGATCAGTGCTCGTGACCGCATTGCCTTCATTCTCTGAGGTCTGCTGTCAGTCAGCGAAACGACCGCATTCAGCGTTAGTTGAAACACACACGATAGACAAACACACGCGAGCACATCATACGGATTTTTTTAACAGACGAGTTTTTGCTGAAAAGACTTCTTAGAGGTGCGTTACAGGATCTAAGTGGCACATCTGGCGTCTAATTCCCTCAACTTTGACACACAAGTGTGTTCGCGCGTGGGTGGAACGGTCTCCTTTGGGTTTTTTTAAATGTACGGATGTGGGACAGCGTGTGTTTTCTTGTTTTCAACGAAGAACCGGCTATGTCATTCCTCGATTGTTGCCTTAGTGCCGACTGCCAAGCAAAATCCAACGAACACAGGGCGACGTACACCCAACAGGCACAGTGTCACCGTTCATCACCGTTAAAGCGCAGGTACAGCCGATGAAGTTTTGTCCTTAAGCACATAAAAGCCCTGAACGAAATAAGCGTTTGTCATCAGCGTAGAGCATCACAAATGATTATCAGCAGGCCTACAGACAACACTCCAGTTCTCCACTTTAACTCAACTCTACAGATGAGGCAACCGTGCACATCCCGAGTATTTATGAACACGCATCGCTCCGTTTTCTTAAAGAATAAAGTATATCTATCTCTATAAATATGTGTAAATCTATAATTCAGTATAATAGAGTGTTTAAACAAAAGATTATGCTTTATTTTAGGGCACGGATTTTTTTAACAGACGAGTTTTTGCTGGAAAGACTTCTTAGAGGTGCATCGCAGGATCTAAGTGGCACATCTGGCGTCTAATTCCCTTAACTTTGACACGCAAGCGTGTTCGCGCGTGGGTCGAACGGTCTGCTTTGGGTTTTTTTAAATGTACGGATGTGGGACAGCGTGTGTTTTCTTGTTTTCAACGAAGAACCGGCTACGTCATTCCTCGATTGCTGCCTTAGTGCCGACTGCCAAGCAAAATCCAACGAACACAGGGCGACGTACACCCAACAGGCACAGTGTCACAGTTCATCACCGTTAAAGCGAAGGTACAGCTAATGAAGTTTTGTCCTTAAGCACATAAAAGCCCTGAACGAAATAAGCGTTCGTCATCAGCGTAGAGCATCACAAATGATTACGAGCAGGCCTACAGACAACACTCCAGTTCTCCACTTTAACTCAACTCTACAGATGAGGCAACCGTGCACATCCCGAGTATTTATGAACATGCATCGCTCCGTTTTCTTAAAGAATAAAGTATATCTATCTCTATAAATATGTGTAAATCTATAATTCAGTATAATAGAGTGTTTAAACAGAAGATTATGCTTTATTTTAGGGCACAGATTTTTTAACAGACGAGTTTTTGCTGAAAAGACTTCTTAGAGGTGCGTAACAGGATCTAAGTGGCACATCTGGCATCTAATTCCCTCAACTTTGACACACAAGTGTGTTCGCGCGTGGGTGGAACGGTCTCCTTTGGGTTATTTTAAATGTACGGATGTGGGACAGCGTGTGTTTTCTTGTGTTCAACGAAGAACCGGCTACGTCATTCCTCGATTGCTGCCTTAGTGCCGACTGCCAAGCAAAATCCAACGAACACAGGGCGACGTACACCCAACAGGCACAGTGTCACCGTTCAAAACCGTTGAAGCGAAGGTACAGCTAATGAAGATTTGTCCTTAAGCACATAAAAGCCCTGAACGAAATAAGCGTTCGTCATCAGCGTAGAGCATCACAAATGACTTTGAGCAGGCCTACAGACAACACTCCAGTTCTCCACTTCAACCCAACTCTACAGATGAGGCAACCGTGCACATCCCGAGTATTTATGAACACGCATCGCTCCGTTTTCTTAAAGAATAAAGTATATCTATCTCTATAAATATGTGTAAATCTATAATTCAGTATAATAGAGTGTTTAAACAAGAAGATTATGCTTTATTTTAGGGCATTACGCTAGTAAAGAAAAGACAAATGAAAGCAGATCCATGTTCTGTCGAGTGTTATTGTGATGAGGTCGTCCAGGCCTCGTACTTTATGTTGCTTTCAGGGTCAGGAGATGTTTTTATTTTGGGATAAAAATACTAACAATAACAAAAATAACACAAAAAATGTGACCAAAGTATCGAAGTGTGTATGCACATGTATACTTTATACGACCATGTAGATGTATAAACGTGTGTGTGACGTTCCTTTGTGAGATCTGTTTAAAGGTTAGATTTAAGAAAAGATCGTGTACACATGTATGTTTTTTGTTGTGTTTGATTTTAACCAATAAAAATCAATAAAACACTGATAAAGATGTGAACGACTGGCCTGAGATTCTTTATTTTTATTATTATTTTAGTTGCATTTTCTTGCCGTACTCCGTTATTTATGATTTTAAGTTCATTCAAACAACCACAGATGTCTGGATTGCACAGGCTTTGCTTATGATTTCTTATTTATTGAACAAATGAACCAAATGCCAGACGTACCGTTCTCCTTAAATGGAAACATGTTTTTCCGCTGACTCATAGTAGTTAGATACGTGACGTTTTACCATGTCTAAGGTTACAGAAGTTAAGGTTTCCAGAGGGGATCTTTGACAACATTCCACCAAACCTGGGGCTTACTCTGTTATTTATGATTTTTTAATTAATTCAATGAGTTTGTACATAGAAACTCATTCTAAATCAAATGTTTTAAATCAATTCAATTCAATTCAGTTTTATTTATAGCGCCAAATAATAACCAAAGTGATCTCAGGACACTTTACAGAGTAGGTAAAGACCACACTCTATGACTTATTTATGATTTACAGAGACCCAACAATTCCCCCGTAGAGTGCGGTGGCGTTGAAAGCCTTCACTATAACAGACAGGAACGTCAGACAGACCCAGCTCTGTGGAGGTCGCACATCTGTCTGCACCGGAGAGAGGAAGAGAAGGAGAGAGAGAGAGAGAAAAGACGGACAGATGGACAGAGAGAGACAAAAACAGAGACAAAGACAGAGACAGACACACTTCCAGTAACTATAATAATATCTATAGTAATGTGAATATGAAACAAGCACAGCTAAGGTGATAGATTATAACAGCAGCAGGAAGCGTCATGCAGGACCACGGCAGCAGGCACCACCACCATCAGCAGAGACCTGCACACAGGACCACGGCAGCAGGCACCACCACCATCAGCAGAGACCTGCACACAGGACCACGGCAGCAGGCACCACCACCATCAGCAGAGACCTGCACACAGGACCACGGCAGCAGGCACCACCACCATCAGCAGAGACCTGCACACAGGACCACGACAGCAGGAACCACCACCATCAACAGCAGGCACCACAAAAATCAGCAGAGACCTGAGAGACGACAAAACACAAACAACTCCGGGGAAGAAGTTGAATTAGTAACATGCAGTGATGAGACATGAATGATACAGACAGAGAGGAGAGAAGCTCAGAGGATCAGGAACAGGATGATCCCCCAGCAGACTGAGCCGTTGCACTGAGACACTGAAATGTGGCACATGTCTCCCTCTACTGCCAAGAACTTCACCTGTTCTCACAATTAAGTGCAGATTCTACAAGAAGAGCTTTTGAGTTGATGGATAAAGCTTATAAATCCATTTTCGTCATCCTGCTGATCACAGTGCAAGAGGTCGAAGCTGCTTAGAAGTGTGTTACTGAACAACTTTTGGATTTTTTAAGATTAGTTTCTAAATTTCAAGCAAACGTAAAAAGAATAACTTTAACAAAAAGCAAATATTTATTAAGGTGTATCATCCAAATATGCACTTGTGTCCATATTTTAGATTAATTTAGCCCGTCATTATGACACCAGAGTATATAGAGAACCTGAACTCTAATGCAAATGAATGGTGGAGGGGAAATTAACTTTCAAGTGCACTTCTTCAATCAATCGATCAATCGATCCTTTATTTGTTAGGGACAGTGCACATTAATGAACAACGATAACAACAGATCACTGTAAAAGTGCCGGATTATAGCAAAGATGCTACTTTGCATCCGTAGAAAAAATACAAATACTACTAAGTAAATAAATAAAGTACAAATAGAAGAGACAAGACACACCGCACAATACATGACACACTCAGGAGGACACCAGACCCACACAGGATCAAACAATGGAATAATATGATACAGTCAGTGGTCGCACTTTTGATTTGATTTAAGCCACTTTTGGAGTTGACCTTTAAAAGAGGAATATGTGGGGCGTTCCCTTATTGTAGAGGGAAGACTGTTCCAGGTTAACCCCCCTACAACAGACAACACAGTCTTCCCAAATGCAGTGCGCCTGTGGGGGATCTCACAGTCTCCTCTGACACGAGCCCTGGTGCTCAGACCCTCCAGAGTCCTTTTCTTTATGACTTCAGTCAGTGGTGGTGGAGTGAGACCATGGAGACTTTTATACACACAACACGCAAATCTAAATGTTTTAAAATGATGGAAACTTAAGAATTGTATTCCTATATATCATATTATATATCTATATCTACAAAACTTCTTCTTCTTCTTCTTCAAAACTTCTTCCTCTCTCCGGTGCAGACAGATGTGCGTCCTCCACAGAGCTGGGTCTGTCTGACGTTCCTGTCTGTTATAGTGAAGGTTTTCAACGCCACCGTACTCTACGGGGGAATTGTTGGGTCTCTGTAAATCATAAATAAGTCACAGAGTGTGGTCTTTACCTACTCTGTAAAGTGTCCTGAGATAACCTTTGTTATGATTTGACACTGTAAATAAAACTGAATTGAACTTCTTTGTAGCTGTGAATTACATCAAAGACCCATGGATGTGCTCAAAAGGCCACAGAGTCTTTTAGTGAGTAGGTTGTTATTGTAGTTCATCATTAACCCATAGGATGGCGATAATGTCTAATAAGTCCAGCCTGGCAACAACACGGAAGTGAGGTTTGTTGTTTTTCCTTTCTTTTTTCTATGTCCATGTAAAAAACACAACTATACCAAAGACATTCTACTAGTTCAATGTTTTCAATAACATCCATACAGAGAACACATCTATAATTTAAATGCATTCCCTCACCTCCTAGTAATTGAACATATATACGAAACCCCTTGACAAAATGACAAGGCTGAGAGCAACAATTTAAAATATACACACATATATACAGTATCTATATTCAAATATAGGTCTAATCTAATCTAATATGTGAGTATAATATTTTTAAACTGACCCTTTTCTGAAGAAAAAACGGTGACACAATCCCTGTTTATACAATTATCCGTGGTGTTTTAATGCAATAACACAAAGAAACACTTATAAACTTATAAATGTGTGATTTTCCTTTTTGTTGTTGTTTTTTAGTTAATTTTGTTTGTTTGTTGCTTCACCTTTGATGTATCGTATTATGTATCATGTATTATTATTACTATTATGTATTTTATATGATAAATGATTCACTTGTTTAACTTTACTACATTCAACCTGCTGAATTTTGAATTATTGAATAAAAAATAACAATAAAAAAATGAGTGTGACAGAATTACACTGATGCTGCCTTAAAATGCTTTCGGAAAAAACAGTGATGAGCAGGATTGGTGCATTCTAATCAACAAAAAACGCCACAAAACGACACAATGAGGAAAGAAGTGAGTATGAAATCCATTTCAAATTGATAACTAAGCATAAACAGCCACGAATCATGTATTTTTATTTTTTTAAATGCAGTAGAAACGTTTTAAAGATGCTAAATGCAAAGGTGTTGTGTTCCCGTTTATCACATCGAAGTGTAAAATCCAGACGTTGCGATGAGTCCGTGAACGCAACACGTCCCGTCCAACATGGCGGCCCAGCGTCGGAACCTGATACAGAGCGTATGTGAAAACTCGGATATTTACGCCTCTCACTGACCTCTAATGTGACTTTAGCACTACAGCTGAAGCGGACTTAGGTGTCTTTTACCCGCAGCAGTGTCCGTCTTTGTTGTTTTTCCCACATTCAGTGGTGTTTCGTTTCTTTCAGTGACGCTAGTGATGCTAGCTAACTTAGTGCAGCCTCTTAAAATGTTTGCTAACAGCTAGCTAGCTACCCAGAACTTTAATCTCAACGCTCCGTAATGCGGTTTACTAGTGTCCCACCACCAGGGGCAGATTATATTACTAATAATAGAAGGAGGTGACGATGTGAGCGGTTCTGACTTTGGGTTGTTTGCTTTATATTTCACACACACACACCGAGCTGAGACTCAAACTCTAAAGCTAACTGGATACTTTGCTGATTAGCTTGGTTCACCTGAGTGAGACTGTGATTGTTCTCATGTGTCCAGGTCGTCGTTCTCCTCAAAGCATGTTCAGTCCAAAGCAACTGGACTTGGTTATTTGTGTAGGAAGACGTTTCACCTCTCATCCAAGAGGCTTCATCAGTTCATGTACGCATCTGACCAGGCTGGGACTGGACCAGGACCAGGACCAGAACCAGGCTGGGACTGGACCAGGACCAGGCTGGACCACGCTGGTAATGGACCAGGACCAGGACCAGGATCAGGCTGGGACTGGACCAGGATCAGGCTGGGACTGGACCAGGACCAGGCTGGGACTGGTCCAGTCCCGGTGTTGTGCCGTATTCAGCAGCCCTGCCGTGAAATGCACCCCGTTTCCGAAATATAATCCCAGCTTTTCTTGCAATTCATAGGTTAAAAAGTGTGTTTTTAATGTGGTTACTTGTATAAACTACTCCTATAGGTGGAAACAACAGCCTTCTGATGCAGAATATCACCTATAATGTGAGGGGGTGCATTTCACACAGGGGTGCTGAATACGGCACAACACCGGGACTGGACCAGTCCCAGCCTGGTCCTGGTCCTGGTCCAGTCCCAGCCTGGTCCTGGTCCTGGTCCAGTCCCAGCCTGGTCTAGTCTCAGTCCCAGTCTGGTCCTGGTCCTGGTCCTGGTCCAGTCCCAGCCTGGTCAGATGCGTACATGACCTGATGAAGCCTCTTGGATGAGAGGTGAAACGTCTTCCTAGACAAATAACCAAGTCCAGTTGCTTTGGACTGAAGTTGCTTTGAGGTCCACCTGAGTATCTTTGGCCTAAACTATTCTTTTAAACTTTGCTCTGTGTGGTTGTTTAACCCTAAATGGTACATGCATACTTCCTGTTAGGCCCTTATTTCCACTCATGTGTGTTGAGTAACGCATCCTGCTGCCCAGCAACACGTTCTATTGCCAGTAAACTCAATGTGCTTTATAATAAAATGGTCATCAACACAAACTATGTGACCCAAACACTCACTTGGGCGACCATGCATGAACGACAGAACATTTCCATTCATCTACTGGTCGAAAAATACCAAAATCTAACATTTTAAAGCATTAACTTGGAGGTTTAAAGGGAGAGATCAATGTGGTTTTTAACAGAAATAGATATGTTTACTGTTTTAAACCGTCTCCTGTTTCCATATCATGCGTAAAACCTGTCTATCTTACGTATATGAAGTGTGTATAAAGGATATAAAAGATGTTCTCTCTGAGCTGCACTGTTCTTACCTGTTAGTGGAAAGCAATATATGCAGACAATGTACTTTTGTGATTTTCACTTTATTGCTTTTCTCCCTCTCGACAGCATCAGAGCTGGACGGACGACCTGCCGCTGTGTCAGATGTGTGGGGTCGGCACCGCGAGCAACTGTGTGTACGGCCCAGACGGTAAAGGGACGCTTAGCCACCCCAACGAGGATGGATACCTCAGGTTCAGGTGAGGCACTCTGGAAACACACATGCCCTGAGTAAGAATGAAGAGAAAGAGAGAGGGATGGAAATAAAAGAGGGGAAAACAGAGACGAAAAAAGACGAATGTCACGTCTGGAGTGACGGCGTCAAAGAACGCAACAGCGTGTCATTCACGCTCAGTTCCTGTAATCGAACCTTATCAAACGACCTGCTGCTCAACCGCCTGATAGCATCATGATGCTGATAGTGCCCACAGTCCACTTCTGAAAGGGGTCCTTGATGCTGTTAGGGATTCTGTGTCTTGCTCAAGGACACTTCAGCAGGGCAGGCTCTTGGCAACATGGAGTCTCTAAAGCCTCTCACATCGTATTTAACAGGGTTGTGCTGGAAATCCTTGAAAACACTTGAATTTTAGTGTCTTTTCAAGGTTTGAAGAGTGAAATGTATGTTGTTGACGATGGCATAAATGATGAAACACAAAGAAAAAGAAGATCTGCATATTTGAGAGACTGAAAAAAGCAGTTTCTGACCATTTTTGCATGAAAAATGACTCTTGATATTAAAAGATTATAAAGAATAGTTCTATTTCTGTGGATCTGTTAGTTGAGTTAGTTTTCCTTTCACTTGTCATTTTGTCTCATTTTGTGTCGTTGGTTGTTTAAAGCACAATAACATCTAATGTAATGTGATGAACATGTGCAATAATAAGTACTGAGTATTGTCAGGCATGAAAATCACATCCGTGAGGAACTCGGAGTAGAGCCGCTGCTCCTTTGCGTTGAAAGGAGCCAGTTGAGGTGGTTCAGGATCATCTGGTAAGGATGAACCCTGGGCGCCTCCCTAGGGAGGTGTTCCAGGCACGTCCAGCTGGGAGGAGGCCTCGGGGAAGACCCAGGACCAGGTGGAGAGATTAGATCTCCACACTGGCCTGGGAACGCCTCAGGATCCCCCAGTTAGAGCTGGTTAATGTGGCCCGGGAAAGGGAAGTTTGGGGTCCCCTGCTGGAGCTGCTGCCCCCACGACCCGACCCCGGATAAGAGGCTGAAGATGAGATGAGAAGAAGAGTGTTCCAGTGAACTTGTTGGGAAGCCAGTGTAAATGAGATAAGACGTGTTTGTGTGTGTGTGCGTGTGTGTTCTGAGTCGACCTGGTAAACAGCCTTGTGCGTGGTTACACCCTTCACAGATTTTCTCTTCCTGATGACTGAAATCATTGCTAATCATGTGTAACTAATCCCTTTTTATCCAAACATTGTTTCCTATACAATACACCCTAATATTTGATGTTTGACGACTGACATTCAGAGTCGTGCTGCTGCACATATCCCATGAGGAAGTGTTGTAGTGATGCGGTCATGCTTTGCAAGGGAAAGTAAAAATAAGCTCTACACATTGTGTAGTTACTGTCAGTTTCACCTGTGGTCTATTTAGTGGTTCTCAAACACGGCATGTCACATATGACCCCCAAACAGAAAAGGATCAGGCCGCCCTCACCCCTGAACCTTCCAATTTACACAGAACACACTATAATCTTTGGGTTTCTTTGACTCTCCGCTGTTTTCCTCCTTTGAAGTTAAACGGACGCCGCGTGATTGTTGTTTTTCTCTTCCTCCTCCAATCAGAGGCGAGGACGGCTGCTTCCTGTATGGGGTGTTTAACGGGTACGATGGCAGCAGAGTGGCAAGCTTTGCCTCCCAGTGTCTGACGGCTGAACTTCTGCTGGGACAGCTCAACTCCAGTCACGCCGACAACGACGTCCAAAGGATCCTCACACAGGTTTGCGTGTGTTTATGTTCAAAGGTTCACATGTTACTGATGAAAGTAGTTTGAAGAGTTAGAAATTAATTTGTGTTATCCAGGGTAGGAAATTGGGTAATTTTCTCACACCTTTGCAGTCTTTCAATGCAAAAACTGACTTAGGGCGCCCTCACACTGTCCTTCCGTCCCTGTTCCTCATCCTGCCGGTGTTGGATCTAAGTGCCCTGAACCGTTAACTGGATGGCAGTGGCTCCAACAGAGTGTTCCCAGGGTGTGTGTGTGATCCCTGAGTATGTTGCTGGCTGTCTTACTCATTCTGCTGGCATACATGGTGTCCCGGTTAGGGAGCTCCAGTCCGATGATACGCTGGGCTGCCTTCACCACCCTGGCCGGTCCTTGCGCTCAGCAGCTGTGCAGTTGGCATACCGAACAGTTATGCAGTGGGTTAGGATGCGCTCAATGACAGACATGTAAAAGCTGAGCGTCAGTGTTTGTGGGAGCTGGGCCTTTTTCAGCTTCCTAAGGAAATCTAGTCTACGTTGAGCCCTCTTGATGAGGTGTTGGAGATCCAGACCGGCTCGTCTGATATCTTGACTCCGAAGAACTTAATGGTCCCCACACATTCCACTGCTCCTCCGTGTATGTGGAGGGGGAGGTGTTCACTTCTCTGTGTCCTCCTGAAGTCAATAATCACCTCTTCTGTCGTCGAGGTGTTAAGGACGAGGTTGTTGTGTCCCCACACCACTCAGTCACATGTTCCATCTCATGCCCGTACGCTGTTTCCTCATTGTCTGAAATCCGTCTGACCAGCGTGGTGTCATCTGCAAACTTTATTATGGACTTTGAATTGTGGATGGGGTGCAGTCACTAGTGAACGATGTAAAAAGAACTGGTCTCTGTAATAGCAACGCTCCAATCCACATGCATTTCACAAAATGTAGAGCATGTCCTTGGCATTTATGTCCTGTGCAAACGGACCTGGATAATCGCCGACATCGTGTCACAGATGCACGTTCTTGTTCTTGCAGGCCTTTGATGTGGTGGAGAAGAGCTACTTTGAGACAATAGACGACGCTCTGGCTGAGAAGGCTCACCTGTCCAACTACCTCCTGCCACACAATGAGGTACACACACACACACACACACACACACACACTCACATTGCAAAGCATATTGACAGATTTGGCTGAAAATTGAGAAGAGGAGTTCTTGGTTTGTTTCCACAGCAACCGCAGATTTGGGCGCTAGTCAGAGCTAATGCTCAGCCTTTGGAAAATGAGCCTGTTATGTTCTAATTGGTCTCCTCAGCATGTTTTATATGATAAGCTGATCTCAGTTTCACTTCTCTAGATCCAGCACTCTCTGCCCCCATCCCCGCCTCCCCCCAAACACACACATACACACACACACACACACACACACACACACACACACACACACACACACACACACACACACACACACACACACATATATTTCTCTCCTTGTGCCCTATCTGCTCTGCATTCACTCTCTACTTCACATAGTGGTACACTATTCACACGGTGCTGGTGTGGGTGTTTTTGTTAGATGATGTTAGTCACTTTTTTGTCACCGTGCGTTGGTTCATTACGAACATCCAGTCATAATCTCATTTTCTCTGATGTCACACTATCTGTGTCTTTCATGCTCATCATCTCCTGCGTTCTTACTCATCTCTTCTCCTCTTTCATCTCACTTCCTGCCTCCTTCCTTTGTCTTCCCCACTCCTCCACTGTTCCCTCTGGTCTTTGTTTCCACTTACCTTTCACCTCCTCTCATGTCTCTTGCTCAATCCTCTTTTATCACTTGTCTCCTCCCCCGTTTTCTCCTTCACTCTGCCCACTCCTGTAATTCTTTCCTCTTTTGCGTTCCCACTCGCCTTCTTCCCCTCCCTCCCTCCCTCCCTGCTTCCTCCCACTCATTATATTTTCCTCTTTTCTCCCTCTGTGTTCCTCGTTTCCTGGCGGCTGGTCAGAATGTGTCATTCCACCAGCTTTCTCCTCAGAGTCAGAAGGTGCAGGAGCGTCTGAAGGAGCTGGAGCAGGAGGTGTCGGGAGGAGCTACGGCCGTGGTGGCACTGATCCTCAACAACAAGCTCTATATCGCCAGTGTTGGTATGGACGCACTCACGTTTACATCGATTGATTTTCATAGTACCCTTTCAGAGATGAGCCTGTGGATGTTCTCATTAGTCCAGGTCGTCGTTATCCCCAAAGAAATTTAAGGAAGCTCTCACACTGTCCGTCCGTCCCGTGCCCCGGGCTTTAGGGTCCTTGTCGCCCCCTCCAGGCCTGTTTGTACTCACACTACCTGGGCCTCGGCGAATGCTTCTTGCTGCCTATACGTCATCACGCCGTAACACGTCACACGCATTGATGACGTCATGGCGATGCGTGGCTTTGTTTCCAGATCTTTCCGTAGACCTCAGAGTTTTTGTGCGTCTTGTCGACTGTTTTTGAATCTTTTCATCGACCAAATCTGCAGTAAACACTCCACCTCCGCATCACACCAACGTGAACCTTTCACCGCCATTGTTTTAAATGTCCGCAGATGGTCCCTCCTTCTTTTTTCTATGTCCCAACAGGCGCACAGAAAATGACCTCAGAACCGCCGTAGACCTCGTGCTCGTACATGTGCAGACGTGCTTTATAAAAGCCCACCTCTCCCAAACGGTACATGGCCGGCAAGCGGACCGCAGCTAGGCGCGGTACGGTTGCACTCAAACTGGTCAAACAAACTAGCCTTTACCCGTAAAACCTGTTTTGGCACGGTACAGATGGACAGTGTGAGTGCGCCCTAAGTCAAAAGCAACTGGACTTGGTTGTTTGTCTTGGAAGACGTTCCAACGACTGTCGTTGGCACTTGGAGAACAAAGGGTTTCCAGTGACATCATCGGCCTTGTGTACGCACTCACTAGAGGTTAAATACCTGGATCTCCACTCCAGATCTTTGGTTCAGTCCCAGCCTGCTCCTGCTCCTGGTCCTGGTCCTGGTCCTGGTCTAGTCCCAGCCTGGTCAGATGCGTAAATAAACTGATGAAGCCTCTTGGATGAGAGGTGAAACGTCTTCCTAGACAAATAACCAAGTCCAAAAAAAAAGCAACTTTTGACTTAAATCTCTTTGGGGCTCACTCAGATGGTTATAGTTAATGTTTCTACAGAGTCCTTATTAAAGGCTTGACAGAATTACTGTGATTTAGTTGCACCTTATTTGTCATCTTTGTAGTAGTGCTGGAAAATATAGTTTGCACCGAAGACCAACCAAAAGTAGCTGTCCACAGAATCTGCTTTACACCAGCAGATGTCAGACTTACGCAGGTTTTGGTTCAGGGCTCGCCACTCTTTGAATATCCCAGTCACAGACCACTTCTTTGGACTGAGTGGGTGGTAAACTATTCACAGAAATCAGAAAGTTCATGAATTCATTTAGGCAATTTCCACCACAGGATATTTCCCAGGGGACCAGAAGCCTTTTGAGGAACTAAACCTTCATTTCAACCGGAGAAAGCAAGGACAAATTTAGTTAGGTGATTCCAGGTGGAGAAAGAAACTCTCTGCTGTGGGAGAAGAACTTTCCAAAAGGTTTGGGAAACGTAGGGGTGGAGTTTTTAAGGGTGGACCAACACTAATTGGACAAACCGCAACATGTAGGTCGGTCAGAACAAGTTTAGGAAGGACAGTGTGAGCGCACTCACACTGTCCTTCCGTACCGTGCCAAAACAGGTTTTTCGGCTAAAGCCTAGTGCATAACTGCGGACAGCCGTCCATGTCCCGTCTGAGAGAGGTGGGCTTTTGTAAAACGCGTTTGCACATGTACGAGCACGAGTGTGCGCACGTGTACGAGCACGAGACCTGGTTCTGACGTCATCTCATGTGCGCCTGTTCGGACATAGAAAATAGAAGGAGGGACCATGCGCGGACATTTAACAACAACAATTGCGGTGAAAGTTTCACGTTGGTGTGATGCGGAGGTGGAGTGTTTACTGCAGATTTGGTCGATGAAAAGATTCAAAAACAGTCGACAAGAGGCACAAAAACTCCGAGGTCTACGGAAAGATCTGGAAACAAAGCCACACATCGCCAAGATGTCATCAATGCATGTGACGTGTTACGGCGTGATGACGTATAGGCAGCAAGAAGCATTCTCCGAGGCCCAGGTAGTGTGAGTACAAACGGGCCTGGAGGGGGGGACAAGGACCCTAAAGCCCGGGGCACGATGCGGAAGGACAGTGCGAGTGCGCCCTGAATCGGACTTCACAGGGACACATTAGTACACGCTGTGATCCCCGTCTGCCATGCCAGCTCGATCCTCACTGAAAATGATCTTGTAGAAAAGAGTGGGGATCCCACATCTGCATAACGTTACTGTGCTGAAAGTTTGGTTCTGCAGAAACCACAACTTGTTCCCGCAGGTTCTGTTTTAATGTGTCCTTCAGACGGATCTCTGAATCATATTGACTCTCTTCATTCAAAGCATACCTACAATGTCGGCCATTGTTTTTGAATCCCTGGTGCCAAATCAGGCTGCAGGGGCAGGCGCATGATGATAGCTTGATAGCTCTCTCTCTCTCTCTGTGTGTGTGTGTGTGTGTGTATAAATGTGTGATGGTGTGATTCCCACCTGACACCTTTAAGCTACAGAGCAGAAACAGAAACATGTGTTTTTGATATTTTTTCAACACCAACCTGCAGGCCTTATTAGATCCTGAACTGTGAGGAAATTCAAATGAGGCAGTGAGAGACAGACATTCACAGACGCACACACACACACACAAACCCACACACACACACACACACACACACCGACCCTGAGGAGCCACAGCTATTCCTTAGAAGTATTTCTCGTTAAGTTAATGATAAAATTCCAGAGTCCAGCTGATACACACAGGGCTTTTTTTAAATGTAACTCTGTGGCTCTTCTTACTTTGCTTAATTTAATCATTAATCAAGGCCGCACTAATTCAAAGAGACTCTGGTTGTGAGCGTACATTTCTTAAATACAACGTTTTAGATGTTTCTGTCTTCTTAGCTAACGGCTCAGATTATGTAGCAGGCAAAGGAAGAGAGCCCCTCACCCTCTCTCTGGGATTTCATTTTCTTTTGTCCTCAATGACGTGGCACAGAGCATGCAATGGGGGGGTGGGGGTGGTGGGGAGGGGGGGGTAGTAATTAGTAGAGAGAAGAAAGAAGGACTGTCTCCCCGCTGGCCCGTTGTGCGAGGGTCAAGAGTTCAAAGTTGACAGAACATGAATCCCAGTGAGCTTTAAACATAAGAGTAAGTGTTCTCTAAAAAGCTCTTCCAGCTGCGTGTTGATGTGAAATGTATTTGACAGTTAAGGTCGTATGACCCATAATTTGATATGCTGTGAGTGGGAGTGCGTGCGGAGGGCAGCCAAGGGTATACAGCCGGCTATCCTTTACGCATACACTATGTAGCAACTGCGACTTTGCACATATGAACAGGAGGATTATCACGAGGCTTACCGAGAGAGAGTATATGGGATATTTGGTGACTGATGGATCAGTCTGGAACACTCCAAAAGTTACGTGGCTTGTCAGCGCCGGCTCATTAACACACAGGGCCACAGTGGCTGAAGCCCAGAGTCCCACAGAAAGGGCAGAAAGAGGCGCACAGGGCCCCCGCATGCAATTTCAGTGTAATGCCGCTAATTGGACGGCCTTGTCTGGAGATTAGACGAGCAGCACCCACTACTCTGGGCGTTTATAGAACTCAAGACGGGGGTGGGGTCGGGCATCATCGGGCTCCCGCTCAGGGGCCCAAAAAATGTAAATATTGAGGTAAAATGAGTCGATGATCTATCCCTTGTTGGTTCGTGTTTCAGCCTGATTCGTCGTTGGAGGTTTTTATTGATTTATTTCATTGTTTGCACAAGAATTTTAAAAGCATACACACAAATTTCAAACTGTGCAGGAAGAGGAAAAAACCCAGAGGGCCTAATTTGAATCCTCCACCATTAAATAATTCACAAAGTAATTGAGATTTCAAAATGCAGAAAATAATAAGTGATGGTAAACTTATGACTAAATGTGTTTGGAAGCAACAAAGATAATTTCCATTTTAAAAAAACAAGAAAAACTGTGTGTGTACTGTGCGCTTGTGTGTGTGCTTGTTTGCGTATGGCGTGTGCTTGCGTGCGTGTACTGTATTGACCCCTGAACAAGTAAATGACCTCTGAGTAACACAAATAAGACATAGACAACAATACACAAGGGTAGCATTTATAAAACGGCCGTCTTTTGACCATCTTTTGTAACACTATCCAGATACGACTTATAGCAAATAGAAAAAGTCCATAATTCCATAATTTGGTTCCCCTGAAATCCTTTAATTGACCTCTGAGTGAGAAATTAGGAGGATGAAGATTTACGAGTCGCATATAAATGTAACTGTGAGTTTGCTTTAAAATAAGTCTTAAACTGTTCAGAAACGTATTTTGTAAATAAAAACACATATTTGAAAAATATTTATGTCAGAACAGACAAATAGACAGAACAGATGAAATATTTGACTCTGATCGGGTCACAAAACATTTCTGGAGGACCGAACTGTTGTTAAGAGTAGTTGGAAAGAAGAAGAATTACTTTATTTATCCCGCAAACGGGGAAATTGAATTTTTTCACTGTATTATTATTCATGTTACACACACACAGGCCTGTAATACACACTTGCACAAATAGGACCTATATACATGCAATTAAAGATAGATGTTAGAGCGAGGGGGCTGCCAGTTACCGGTCCCGAGCAATTGGGGGGTTCAGTGCCTTGCTCAACAGCACCTCGGCAGTGCCCAGGACCGGCGATCCTACGGTTCCCAGCCAAGTCACCTATGGACTGATTCACTGCCGCCTCTTAAGGAGAGATGTTAGAGCGAGGGGGCTGCCAGTGACCAGCGCCCCGTAATCAACCCTCAAATGAAATTACAACATGGGCCTGTGCGTCCCTGCAGAGCACCGTTAGCATCATTAACGTGTAGCTAAATGTGTCATCCTCAAAAATTGAAGAGTAGCAATGAGAACCTCTCTGACATGGTGTTAATAAAGACGGGCCACTCATTCCCCCTTTAAACATGAAATGAAACCTATTCTAACTCCATTCCAGCTTTATTTTCCCTTCCAAATCAAAGGAATTTAATTAAAATGTCTGTAAATGTTGAATGTCCTCCAGCTCACGTTCTAGTTTTGTGAAGCCTCTTATTCGCTTGTGTGGGATTCCAGGTACCAACCGGGCCCTGCTGTGCAAGTCCAGCAGCGATGGCCAGAACCAGGTCCAGCAGATCGGCCGACCACACAGCACGGACAACGAAGACGAGCTGCAGAGGCTGGCTGCACTGGGTGGGTAGCACAGATACACCAGACCATCTTACCACTTTCACTTTGGTGCACTTTGATTCATTCATTCATTCATTCATCTTCAATTGCTTGTCCCTGTCGGGGTCTCGGGGGGGCTGGAGCCGATCCAAGCTGACATTGGGCGTGAGGCGGGGTCCACCCTGGACAGGACGCCAGTCTATCACAGGACACATAGAGACGAACAGAGACAGACAACCATTCACACCTACGGGTGATTTAGAGTCATCAATGAACCCAACACCTGCACGTCTTTGGACTTTCATTCAGATGAGATTTATTTCCACACTATTTTAGGAGTTATTATGATATATGTGTAGTTTCAGATTGTTTTTCTGTGCTGTATGAACCATTCGTTTGGTTCTTCATCACAACTTCCTTTATTTTAAACACAGAACGCTTCAGTTTTAATGAGTGCTCAGTTTGTTTGATTACCGTATTTTCCGCACTACAAGTCGCACCTAAAAACCTTCAAATGTCTCAAAAGCCGACAGTGCTCCTTATAACCCGGTGCTCCTTATATATGGACCAATATTGAGCCACAACAGGTCTCCAACTACGGTGAGCAGCCGCCGACTCTATTTTCCCCCGTAGAAGAAGTAACGCGTGGTGCATGTTGAGATATACGACTACGTGAAGCGTGCCGTTTCATTTCCATGTGTGTGTTTGTGTAAAGAGCCCAAAATGGCTCCTGTTAAGAGACGCGCTTACGACGCAGAGTTGACACTCAAGGCCATTAGTCACGCAGTAGAACACAGGAATAGAGCAGCAGCCAGAGAGTTTAACATGAACCAATCAATGGTGCCGAAGTGGAGGAAGCAACAAGACGACCTGCGCCAAGTAAAGAAGACTAAACAGAGTTTAGAGGTAACAGAGCGAGACGGCTGCAGGAGGACAGAGAGACAACAGAGAGCAGCAAGTAGAAGTGTCCGTACAATCACTATTGGACTGAAGGCAACAGCGCTAGCACGCTAACTTAACATCAATGAGTTTAGAGGCGGTCCTTAACGTGACCCCAGCCTCGACTGTAGCGTCTGTTCTATGCGTCTCATAACGTGGTGCGCCTTATAGTGCGGAAAATACGGTAGTTAATTTCCGATTATTATTATTTGTAACCTTTTTATTCCAACGTTTTAAAAGCTCTGGTATATCGCTTGCATTGGTATAGACAAATATCAAATTGGCACCGTAGCGTAAGTCTTTTCAGGCATATTTCACACGTGCGTGCAGGATACACAGGCCGAAAGGGAGACAGCCATTAGTGCGGACTAGCTGGCACTGAGACAAACGTGGAGCCATCCATCCATGGCTGGACAGCCAAGCTAATGGTCCAGTAATGAGGGCTGTGCATGTAACAGGCGAATGCATTCACTGTGATGGGCTTTGCAGTGGACACACGAGGTGCAGCCCGGGCACCTGTAATGAATATGACGCCAAATTAGCCGCATTGTTTCCCCGAGTTTCACAGCTTACATCATTAGAAGAGGAGGCCGAGCACCGGTCTCTCCCTTTGTTCTCTCTCTCTCTCTTTCGCTCCTTCTCTCCGTCTCCTCCTGTGAGTCACATAATTATTCTGTTGTTCAGGCGCCTCTTCTGAATGATTTAAATGGAATGGCAGTCGTTCCATTAGCCCAGCTGAAGGTGACCTCTCCCCTCATAACGCTATCCACCCCCAAACACACTCACACACACACACACACACACACACACACACACAGCCCTCCTCCTCCAACCCTCATCTCCTGCTTCTACTCATTGCTTTACCTTCTCCCCCCCACACACACACACACACACACACACACTCTCTCTGCCTATTGTCATATCCTCAAACTCATCTCCTCTGTTTGTCCTAACTTTCCACCTCTCCCTGTTTTTAATTGGTCCCCTCTCGCTCCCCTTTCGTGCAGGTGTGGATTCAGCTCGTGTGAGGCAGGCGGGGCAGATTGCCGGTCAGAGCAGCACCAGGCGGCTCGGAGACTACCGGGTTAAGTTGAACTACAATGAGATCGACCTGCTCAGGTGAAGTCAGAGCACTCAGCATCCTGAACACACACACGGCAGCCACTCCTTATCTTATACTCTTACATATCCACCCACAGCCCAATCAATTAAGCACTCAATACCGCTTCAGTAGTCTTTGCAATATGTTGTTTTTATTCCAACACCGTAGGCTGCAGACGTTTTTGAAAACCCAAAATCAAGTTGTGGTTTTACACGGAGTTATGTGCTCAAACTGTTTCCTGGCTTCCCTGTTAAACTCCAGGAAGCCACAGTTATTTTACGCCTCTGCGCCAACGACAGCTGTGACAGTAGCTGTTATGCGTTTGAGCCGTCTGTCCCATTGTTCTGAGCGCAGTATCTCTGGAACCCCCGTAGGGATTTTTTTAAATAGTCCTCTTGGACATTTGAAGGCAGAGGGTCAAGGTCACCCTGACCTCACAGGGTGCATTTTTGGCCATAATTCAACAATTCCTCTGGTAGTTATGATGACAGCCCACACATATACGTGTCTGATAGGACACACACGACAAAGTGATGACATTTTATCCAGTCTTTAAGTCAAGACAAGCTATTTATCTGTTAGATTTAGCATTGTATCGTGTATTTGGACAGGACAGTGGCATTGGTCTGCTTAATTTCCTCTCAGCAGTGTGTGTGTGTGTGTGTGTGTGTGTGTGTGTGTGTGTGTGTGTGTGTGTGTGTGTGTGTGTGTGTGTGTGTGTGTGTGTGTGTGTGTGTGTGTGTGTGTGTGTGTGTGTGTGTGTGTGTGTGTGTGTGTGTGTGTGTGTGTGTGTGTGTGTGTGTGTGTGTGTGTGTGTGTGTGTGTGTGTGTGTGCGCGTGTGTGTCTGTGTCTGCATTTCTCTCTCTCTCTCTCTCCCTCTCCCTCTCTCCCCGGTGTGTGTGTGCACTTAACATCACCTGGACAGGGGGAGGCTCTGTATCCATATCACGGCCCTTGTTATCAGATCTGACTCTGCTCCAGTCGCTCTTTTACCGCAGCTGAACCTCTTGAAACTCCACGATCCGGGGCTCCCTCTCTCACACTTCTCATTTCCTGTTCCTGTCTTTAGTCCAGGCCAAACAAACCAGGCTCAGATATCTACGAGTCACTCCAGTCATGATCCTCCATAAAACACACAACACAGTCTTTATAGAGTTTCCGCCTTATTGCCATCAAAGAGAGTGCAGGAAATTTGATGTGGCTAAAGTTTGGGCAGTTCTTTGGATCCATGAGATTAGCCAGGTTTATTGTGTTAAGCTCAGGTGCACTTATGTCTCTCTGTTCATTTCAGTTCCTCCTTCCACTTCTCTCTCTTCCAGTTCCCCTTTCTCTCTCTTTGATATTAACGTATCTCCTATATCTATCTTCTCCCGTCCTCCCACACCATCAGTGCGGCCAAGATGATGCCAATCATCGCGGAGCCAGAGATTCACGGCAGCCAGTCTTTGGACAGCGTGACGGGCTTCCTGTTGCTGATGTCAGAAGGTCTCATCAATGCCCTTGAGTCCGCCCACGGCCCCGAACAAGCCAATCAGGTTAGCCGATTCACCCTGACACCCTTTTTTTCCCATTTCAAACACTTTCTCTCCACTTGTTGTCTTTTTTTTTAATCTCTGCATTAATGTTTCTCCACCACCTACTCACTATTTCATATCTGTCATATCTTTAAGCTAAGTCGTTACCCTTCCTTTCCTGTTCCTGTACCACCTCCTCCACCCAACTCTCCTCTTTTCTCCTTTTCATTGATGTCATCTTTCTTTTACGACTGGGTTATTTCTGTTATTTGGTCGCCTCGTCATCTCCTTTAGTTCTTCAACTCTAACATCAATCTTTCTTTCTCTGGCTCCGTGTCTCCTCTGCCGTCCGCTGTAAGGAAATCGTTGCCATGGTAGCAGCCGAGCTGGCCTTGCAGACTAGTCTGGAGGCAGTGGCTCAGTCGGTGGTGGAGCGCGTCAAACGGCTGCACCACGACGTCTACATGTCCGGCCGTCAGAGGGCGACCTACTGTTCTCGGCACGAGGACATGACCCTGCTCATTCGGACGCTCAACTACCCACTGGCTGACGGGGCGCTCCCGCCCACACAGGGTAAGGAAAGGCATTCTGGGATCGGTTCATGCTTCATGGAAATACTGTGTAGGGACCAGACCTCCATACTTTTCTTATCAGTGGTTCCAAACCTTTTCTAACTAACTTTAAAACAAGGTGAACTCATGACCCCTCATCAAAGGTTGCATGTTATTATGAGCTGTTAGCACATAAAGCTAAAAATGTATATATTTTTTATTCAAATAAGGCTTTAAGGGGTCAAACTATTCAGTATTTCATAAGGACTTAGCAGAGATGCATCCGAAAAGCAAAGGTTGGCGCTCTTGGACGGTCGTGGCTTCCTGCTGGTGACCACTTAAAATTCAATAACTTTAGTCGTTTTAAACCTTTAAAGTATGTGATTAGATGTTAGGATATAAGAATCATTAAAATATTCCAGGTAGGGAATGAGTCCTGACCCCAAGTGAAGGAGTTCAAGTACCTCGGGATCTTGTTCACGAGTGAGGGGACGATGGAGCGTGAGTTTGTTCGGAGAATCGGAGCAGCGGGGGCGGTGCTGCAGTCGCTCTACCGCACCGTTGTGATGAAAAGAGAGCTGAGGAAGGCAAAGCTGTGGATCTACCGGTCAGTCCTGGTTCCTACCCTCACCTGTGGTCATGAAAGCTGGGTCAGGACCCAAAGAACCAGGTCCCGGGTACAAGCGGTCGAAATGTGTTTCCTCAGGAGGGGGGCTGGAGTCTCCCTTAGAGAGAGGGGGAGAAGTTCAGCATCCTTGAGGAACTCGGAGTAGAGCCGCTGCTCCTTTGTGTTGAAAGGAGCCAGTTGAGGTGGTTCAGGATCATATGGTAAGGATGAACCCTGGGCGCCTCCCTAGGGAGGTGTTCCAGGCACGTCCAGCTGGGAGGAGGCCTCGGGGAAGACCCAGGACCAGGTGGAGAGATTAGATCTCCACACTGGCCTGGGAACGCCTCAGGATCCCCCAGTTAGAGCTGGTTAATGTGGCCCGGGAAAGGGAAGTTTGGGGTCCCCTGCTAAAGCTGCTGCCCCCGCGACCCGACCCCGGATAAGAGGCTGAAGATGAGATGAGGTCACTGACATTTAAAACCATACTGAGAATAAGAGATAAGTCTTATTCTGGAACAGAAAGGAATACATTTATATATATATATATATATATATATATATATATATATATATATATAAATGTTAAATAGCACTAGGTTTATCCTTGAGCAGACAGCCCTGAACAAGAGAACTCAACTATTCCTGGAGGTGTCGTCCAGAATACCACACAGAGCCGAAATAACAAAGCCAAGGCAGAAAAAAAACAATCTACTCTAGGCTCCCAAGTTGTCCATTATATGCTGAAGCAGCACACTGGGTTCAGAGCCAGACTGATGCATGGTTTGGATGATCGGCTGATAATGGCCTGTCACAGACAACAGTAACGGTGTGTATGTGTTTTCCAATATGCGCCAATATGGAAACATTTCTTTACACAATGTTTAATGCAGAAAATGATGCTCGGGGTGTTTTAGACATGGTGTCATAAAGCTATTTATTATACTTTTATCTACGCTTTATTTAAATGATCAGCAAATGACCAATCTGCAGTCGGTCTGAAGACGATTTGGCCTCTGAGGGAAACAACTAATATCTCATCTCATCTCATCTCATCTTCAGCCTCTTATCCGGGGTCGGGTCGCGGGGTCAGCAGCTTTAGCAGGGGACCCCAAACTTCCCTTTCCCGGGCCACATTAACCAGCTCTAACTGGGGGATCCTGAGGCGTTCCCAGGCCAGTGTGGAGATTTAATCTCTCCACCTGGTCCTGGGTCTTCCCCGAGGCCTCCTCCCAGCTGGACGTGCCTGGAACACCTCCCTAGGGAGGCGCCCAGGGTTCATCCTTACCAGATGATCCTGAACCACCTCAACTGGCTAATATATCAGGCTTTTTGGTATTATATATATTAATAGAGAGAGAGCCAACAGACATCCGGGCCAAGACTTCCTCTTCAGAGTCATTGTTTATGGTCTGATTTGCACTTTAAGGCGTGAGAATGGATTCTGGGGTTGAGACGCTATAAACAGTTTTCTGCTGAGTGCAACAGTTAGAAAAATCTAATGAAAGATTGAACTGTCATCAGACGATAACCGATGGTTTGAGATTCCATTTTAGCCAATGCCACACACACACACACACACACACACACACACACACACACACACACACACACACACACACACAGACCCACAGACACACTGTTAACCTGCCCTGCAAGCAACCAAAGCCTACACCCAGACGCAGAACCTGTTAATATCAGCAAATCACTGATACTGAACATGTTTATTTAGCTATTTATTCTCTTTTTATGTGTTTTTTTTATTTTCTGTGTTCATTTATAAACTTGGTTAACCACGCAATACATTGTTTGTATAATAATGTTACATGTCATGCTTTAATCGCACCTTTGCAGAGTCAAATCTGCACTCGCTCCACACAGACAAGCTCCATTTTATTCCAATTAAAAAGAATTCACTATATAATTTCTCCCCTCTAAAATAGTTATCAAGTATCAAATATCACAATATGGAGTTCTTCTTGATAACAGCACTTTGTGAAAAGTATAAAAGAACGACAGCAGTGATGCACCTCAGGCGAGAGCAGAACTGAACGTATTGTTTGTGGAGCTTCGTCCACGCTTCTGAGACGAACAGGATTCGATCGTGTACCTTTTCACATGTGCGTCCTTCCTCCCAGGTGGACGCATCTACCCCGTGTCAGTGCCCTACTCCAACAGCCAGAGCACCAGCAAAACCAGCGTCACCCTCTCACTGGTCATGCCCTCCCAAAACACCCTCACCAACGGCACCAACACTGCCTCCACCCTGGAGGAGGGCACCCCCACACCAGGGTAAGCTCGCTCCGTCTCTTGTCCCTGCGTGCTCTGGGTAAGCTTACGCTGGACCCCTCCTATTCCTATGTTACTCCTTCTGCGTACGTTTTCCTGTCGAGCATGCTCTGAATGAACTTGATTTCTGCTTTTTACCCCCACTGCTGTTGTGTTCACTCTGGCTGAGCTTTTATCAACATTTCCCTCCCGACCGCTGCGTTTATTTAGGCAGTACTTTAGATAACTCCCACGTCCCTCCCTCGCTGTATTTATTTTAGATTAGCTTGATTTTCCCTCCCCTGCGTTCCTCCACTGCTGTGCTTGTTTCTGCTAAAGCATGGTTTTCACTTCCCCATTGTTCCGCCGCTGTGAGCTCTGCGTATCACGCCGGGGTCCCTTTCACAGACGAGAAAGGGAAGACGCATCAGCTGGGAAAGTACTTTAATATCGAGCATAAAGTGCACACCACACACTGCAGGGTTAGCGTATGAACATCATCAGTATCAGTATTGCTCTTAGGGGTCATTTTGACTTTGACAGCAGTGCACAGGAACAAGTTATAGGAACATATTAATGCTTTTCAGAGAAATGCATAATAAAATGTTGTGTTCAAAGGAACCTGCTTGGTGGTGCAGTAGTTACGTACAGTTGCATGGCACGACAGTAGCTGTCTGCGCTCACAAGTATAACAAAACACACCGTCACGTGTTCAGGAGCGCTCAGCGGGGAGTCGGACAGAAAACATGTCGTCTGAGGTACCAGCGAGACAAACGATACACGATCCAAGAAGTCCACTTTGGGTTTCAAAGTTAGTCTGTTATCAGCCGTCGAAACACCGCACAGCTGTTTGTTCCACTCACAGACAGGGTTTGACAGCCGCGGCTATTATTTTATCTTGTGTGAAGAGCAAAGTCATTTCTTTAATCTTCTGCGTCAACAAAAAGAAATACTGTCAGAAGAAAAGCATTTTCTTTCCACTGCATTTAAAGTGTAGTTATCTCACGACTGAGCTGCTGCTGCTGTGTTTCCTCCAGATCTGGATTCAACTTCTTTTTAATTCAATAACCAACGTGCAGGGGATAACTTACAAGCGTCTCGGGCACTTTTCTGTCTCTTTTTCACAATTTGAAAAGATAAAATGTACGATACATGACTTAAGGGGGACGGAGCAGCTGATTAAGATAATTACCTGTGTACAGTGGTTCAGTGGATAATGTGCACAGCAGAGTCAAAAGAGCCTAAAGCTGCTTTTGGATTAAACACTTAACTTGCCATTAACATGTTCTTCTACATTTATAACAAAGCATGAATGAGGGACAGCTTCTACGAGTGGGAGAGCTCACCCTCTTGAATCATCCTGTACTTTAATACAGTATGAGTGTACCGTATTTTCCGCACTTCAAGTTGCACCTAAAAACCTTCACATGTCTCAAAAGCCGACAGTGCGCCTTATAACCCGGTGCTCCTTATATATGGACCAATATTGAGCCACAACAGGTCTCCAACTACGGTGAGCAGCCGCCGACTCTATTTTCCCCCGTAGAAGAAGTAACGCGCGGTGCATGTTGAGATATACGACTGTGTGAAGCGTGCCGTTTCATTTCCATGTGTGTGTTTGTGTAAAGAGCCCAAAATGGCTCCTGTTAAGAGACACGCTTACGACGCAGAGTTTACACTCAAGGCCATTAGTCACGCAGCAGAACACGGGAATAGAGCAGCAGCCAGAGAGTTGAACATGAACAAATCAATGGTGCCGAAGTGGAGGAAGCAACAAGACGACCTCCCCTGACTGTTGTGTTGACGTTCCCTTTAGCGCAGCTCCATCTAATGGATGCAGAACGTAACCCCAGCCTCGACTGTAGCGTTTGTTCTATGCGCCTTATCCTCAAAGCAATTTCAGTCAAAAGCAACTGGACTTGGTTGTTTGTGTAGGAAGACGTTTCACCTCTCATCCAAGAGGCTTCATCAGTTCATGTACGCATCTGACCAGGCTGGGACTGGACCAGGACCAGGACCAGGACGGGACTGGTCCAACTAACTGGTGTGAGATCCAGGTAATTAACCTCTGTAAAACAACTGTTCACACATATCCTCCTGTGACCCCAACGACTGTCGTTCAGACTCAATAGAGCACTAACCAAGTCCAGACCTACTTCCACCATCGACTGCCACTCTAACCACGGTCGTTGGCACTTGGAGCACAAAGGGTTCCAGTGACATCATCGACCTTGGGAGAGGTTAAATACCTGGATCTCCACACTAGTTAGTTGGTCCAGTCCCAGCCTGGTCCAGTCCCGTCCTGGTCCTGGTCCTGGTCCTGGTCAGATGTGTACATGAACTGATGAAGCCTCTTGGATGAGAGGTGAAACGTCTGTCTAGACAAATAACCAAGTCCAGTTGCTTTTGACTGAAATTGCTTTGAGGATAAGGCGCATAGAACAGACGCTACAGTCGATGCTGGCTAGCCTTCACAGGCTCATGCGCCTTATAACGCGGTGCACCTTACACATGAACAAAGTTTCAAAATAAGACATTCACTGTAGGTGTGCCCTCATAATGTGGTGCGCCTTATAGTGCGGAAAATACGGTACACGCGCAGCTCTGATGAGGCTGCTGCTTTGAGGTTGCTGCCCGTGCGTGCTTCTGTTGTCCTCCTTTGCCCTTTGTTCGCTCGTCCACGAGGATTGCTTCTTCTCTTTCCTCTTCCTCTGTGACTTTCACTCTGTGCTGTCTCTCCGCCTGCGACATGGACTCACTGTCTGACTTACATCTGTATTTCTCTTCCTCACGGGCTTGGACCCGCCGATATCCACCTTGTGTCCTACACTCTGTCCTCGCCTCTCCTCTTTTCTGCTCCTTTAGCACGTTTCACCTCGCAACCTGCCAGACCTCTGTCAGCACCCTGCAGCCCATAATTGAACTCCCGTTTTCCCCCCTTTTCGCCCTCTCTCCTCTTCCCCCTCTCCCTCCTCTCCCTCTCTCCACCTCCCTCTTCTCCCTTTCCACCACTCCTCCTCCTCCCCGTCCTCTCCCTCTCTCCACCTCTCTCCTTTGTTTCTCCACCGTGGACCCCTTCCTCTCCGCTGACGCCCCCACTTCTTCCTTCTCTATCCCCACCCTCATACCCGTCTCCTCCTCCACCTCCACCCTACCCAACCAACCACCTTTCTCCTCCTCCCTCTGCTACACCTCCACTGTCCCTAGCAGTCAGAGCCCCACAGCCACCCTCCAGTCCACCAACACCCAGACACAGAGCTCCAGCTCCAGCTCGGGAGACGGCAGCCTGTTCCGGCAGAGGGGCAGCCAGGCGGCTCAGCCCGACGAGACGGGCAGGGTCCCGCCGTACGTGGACTTCAGTCAGTTTTACCGCCTGTGGGGAAGTGACCACAGCGACAGCCAGAGCACCCAGGGAGGACTGGGACCACAGTGAGGAGGACAAGGAGGGGGAGCCGGGTGCCAGTTGGAAAGGGACGGACTGGGTTTTTACAGCGAGGAGCCACGTGGAATGTGAAGGGACAAAGATTTTACATGTCGGTCTGGACGACAGACGAAATGCTTTTAATGTATCATAACTAAAGTGACCTAAAGGTGCATGTGGACGTACGGAGGAAGGACCGGGGCTATCAAGGTCGCGCTAAACGAAAACACAGCAGACACCAAAAAATGTTGGCGCTTCCGTGAGACGCTGGTCACGAGTGCTTGTGAATATATGTAATCCAGGTTTTAGCCGTTATTGTCAGACGTGGGATCTCAAAAGGCGTCAGAGTTGAGAATGATTATGTACTGTAAGGCCCTAAAACGGATTGAATGGATGTGTTTGAAAGTACTTTTTAATTTGTAATGAAATTATATCTCCAAACGACCAAACAGGCTCTCTGGGCTTCTGTTCACATCAGCTCTTAGAAAACACCTAATAAGCATTTTCACCGAACCCGACCCGGAGAGTTTTAGTCGATGGTTAAAACAACACCTGTGGTCACGTAAGATGTGTTTTAATCATGTATACGTCAGCGTTTCGTTCTCAATGACTCAGAGTTTGGTGCATGCGGAGGGTCCGCAAAGTATTAGAAGAAGAGGAACTCCTCTGTTCAGGTTCACAGCTTTTTTTTTCGGCATGTTTTTCTCGGAAGGAACAAGTTAAAAATATGCTAACACCAGTTTGCAGGGCACCATCTCACCTCCGACGTGTGTGATTTCCTGTGCATGCGTGGGTCACTTCTATAGATGGAAACAGAAACTAGTCTATAGAGAAGCACTTGCACTGAATGGCTACTGCGATAAAACCGACAGCATCAAGTTATTTAATTATGATTCTAAATAAAAATGTAAAGGAGAGTAACACTGAGGGCGCACTCACACTGTCCAGCCGTACCGTGCCAAAACAGGTTTTACAGGTAAAGTCTGGTTCCTTTGACCAGTGTGAGTGCAACCGTACCGCGCCTAGGAGCTCCTGTCACTTCAGCGGCATCGCACTGATGGAAGGGGAGCGTGGAGCACCAGCGGACTGTGTTTGTAACCCAGCGAAGTAAAAACATAATCGACCGATGTGACGGGTGGGAGTGGGAAGGGTGTACAGGAGGAGCCGAGTGGTTGTTGGAGCAAATGGAGCCCTCCATCAAAGCTGAACATAGCTTTTATACACCGTGTGCTTTGAAATAATCAAATGTTTACTCATTTCCATTCCCCCCCCCCAAAAAAAAATGACCACCTTTCATTAATATTGTACTATGATGTATTTGGTCATCTCATCTCATCTTCAGCCTCTTATCCGGGGTCGGGTCTCAGGGGCAGCAGCTTTAGCAGGGGACCCCAAACTTCCCTTTCCCGGGCCACATTAACCAGCTCTAACTGGGGGATCCTGAGGCGTTCCCAGGCCAGTGTGGAGATCTAATCTCTCCACCTGGTCCTGGGTCTTCCCCGAGGCCTCCTCCCAGCTGGACGTGCCTGGAACACCTCCCTAGGGAGGCGCCCAGGGTTCATCCTTACCAGATGATCCTGAACCACCTCAACTGGCTCCTTTCAACGCAAAGGAGCAGCGGCTCTACTCCGAGTTCCTCACGGATGCTGAACTTCTCCCCCTCTCTCTAAGGGAGACTCCAGACCCCCTCCTGAGGAAACACATTTTGGCCGCTTGGACCCGCGACTTCGTTCTTTCGGTCATGACCCAGCATGAGAACACATCTCACATGCTGCCAGTGAAAGATGTACAAATATGCTAATGATTAGCCAATCAGCAGGACTAACGCTGTCAAGCTGTCTCAATATCGACCGATATCGGCATGTTTTCTCCTTCGCCTCACTCCACTCTTAACAATTAGGCTGCCATGGCAACGCAACCCTCCTCCCCCTAGGAAATCTGTTAGCGTGGAGGTAATGTCAGAGTGAAGACGGGAAACCCGAGCGTGACACGTTTGACGGCTGTGTCTGATAGCGGGCGACCTTCCTCCTGGAAGTTAATGTCGTTCTCTAAATGAACTCCACACTGGTAGGAAACTGTAATTGGCTTAATCAGGGGCGCTGATTAGAAATGCACACAAAAGTGATAAATGGGGGGATAAATCATTTCACATTAAACCTCCTCTCACCAGTCGGAGAAGTTGTATCAAAGCAGACACACGGCGTGTTGCTAATTGCTCGTTTTTGGGGCTAATTGGCGTTTTCCTCCCACGTCGGCCACAAGAGTGGGTTCAATTAACTTTATTGCTTCTTGTTGAAAATGAAGGGAAATGAAATGTCTGGGGTGAACTGAGCTGCCATCATTGCTGCATTGTTCTTCTCTGTTCGCCCCGTCTCAAGGAAGTCTCTACACACACTTGTGAAATATCGACGGATGGAAATGATGAATGTGACGTTCTGTATTCTTCGTGTATGTTCCAGATTATCATGCTGTGTGATATTAATCTGCTGCGTGCCGGGGGATATACAGTAGCGCCCTGCTGAAGCGTACGTATAGTGTATTGTGGAAACACGCTGCGGCTCCTGTAGAACATGACCTCGTGTTGTTGTGATGGATGGTCTCAGAGGGGGCTCGATGTAAGCGCCGTGGCCTCGTGCGTTGACGATCCCTGGCCCTGTTCCAGAACTGAGACATTTAACAATTACTTTTCTTTTTTTCCATTTAAAAAAACCTCAGTCTGAAGCAGCCAAACATAACGCAGGTGGGTGGGTGAAGGGTGGGGGGGTCTTAAGCAGTGATCTCATATAGGATCCCGACGGCCTGAGGGGCAGAAGCTCTTCCTGTGCCTCTCAGCGCTCGCCTGGTGTATCCGGTGCCAAATTTCCGACTGCAACAGGAAGAAGAGGCTGTCATCTGGGTGGTTGGGCTCCTTAACGAGTATCTTGGCCTTATTCTGTCAGTGCGTGGTGTAAATATCCTCTAAGCAGGGTAGAGCACCGCCTATTGTCTGAAACCATCTGTGCCTTGCCTTCCTCACACCAGAGTCAGGATGCAGCGCCCAGGTCGGACCCTCTGCGTGGACACCGAGGTGCTGTCCATTGTCTGACTTCTCCACGGATGTTAAAGTGAAATTCCAGCGTAAAAATCTTCCCATGGGTCTTTTTCGGCAAATCAAATAAGCCATCGCAACAATTTCTTTTGTGGAACAACTCTTAACGGAGAAATCCCAGAGAGTGGCTAACAGAATGCAGCTAACAGTGATTAGCTCAGGGCAGTACGGTGAAGCCATTCAAAGGTCTTTTTTAACCACTAATGCTGCTGAAAATAACAGCAAACCTCTGCAGCAGCATGAGAAGAGTCCCTACACACAAAACAAAGCACCAATGGGCTCCTTCCACTGTAATGGGCTTTACTATGAGAGGAGCTGGTACAGGGGCCAGTAGGTAAGTCTTTAAAACACTCTTTTAATAAACTTTGGCTTCACTAACTACGCTGTTGCTGCTTTGTTTTGTGTGTAGAGACTCTTCTCCTGCTGCTGCAGAGGTTTGCTGTGATTTTGAGCAGGTATAAGGCGCCGTCACATGATCAGCTTTTTGCGCTGGGCTCACCGCGAGGTCAGGCGCAGAGACCCAGTACACGGCTAAATCAGCGTTAGCATTAAAACAGGCGTTAGCTCGTAAACTCTCTTCTCAAATCTGCTGTGATGCTGATAAACCATCATTACACCAGCGTCCTCTTTCTTTCAAGGAGGCCTTTTCATGGTCGTCGTCAGCAAACTTGATGATTGTGATGGAGTCGAAAGTGGTGTGGGTGTGTGTGTACAGGGAGTACAGCAGGGGGCTCAAGGTGTAGCCCTGGGGCACTCCAGTGTTACGGAGCTGATGACGTGAGCTTTGTGTCGAGCCTGAAAGGAAACCACGAAGTAAAACACGACTCAAATCAAAAGGTTTTTCTGAGGAGCGATGAAAGTGTTCAATTCAAGTTCATGAAGAAAGAAACAGGACGTGCAAACGGTGCAGGTGGGTTTTTACCTTTTTCTTTGGTACACACGATCAGCTAACACCTTATCAACATAACCGCATCAAGTTTCCAAACCCAAGTCTTTCTTTGTGCTCCTGATGAACTGGGAGAGTTGAGTCACTCAGAACTTGCTCTGGTCAGTCAGAGTTACAGGCCGTGGGTATTCACATCTCTAACAGTAGCAACGCCTCTACACCTCTATAAGTCCATCCACCTCAAGGTAAACACAACTCTACTACGAAAGCAGTGGATTCATCGGACTTAAGTAGATGTGAAGAGCTCTTTTCCAAAATGAGATAAAAGCCAAATTTTAAAAAAAAAGAGTTTGAGCCACTTTGCTGTTTACAGAACCTTTTCACTGCTTCATCAGTGTTTCTGCCAAATCGCTATATTTCCTTGTTTAAAATGGTCTCAAGATGCAGTTCCTTTCCAAACCGCGACCAGCGCCAAACCTGTTTTTAGCCTAAATGTGATACGTCCTCTCGACCAATCAGAATCCAGTGAGCGTTCTATGCGATCCAACATGGCGGCGCTCTGAAGCGGGAGAGTTTTTTGTTTCGTCCGTCCGTTCGACATGTTCAGACTGAGTGAAAGTGAAAAAAACGACTAAAAACAAATGAAAAACACCACAAAAATGTGACAAAAATGACTAAAAACAGATGCAAAACACCACAAAAACGTGAAAAAATGACTAAGAACAGATGAAAACACCACGAAAATGTGACAAAATTACTAAAAACAGATGCAAAATACCACATAAAGTGAAAAAAATGACTAAAAACGGATGAAAATACACAAAAACAATTAAAAACAGATGCAAAACACCACATAAACTTGAAAAAAATGACTAAGAACAGATGAAAACACCACAAAAAAAGTGAAAAATGACTATAAACTTATGAAAACTCTCGACCAATCAGAATCCAGCGAGCGTTCTATGCGATCCAACATGGCGGCGCTCTGAAGCGGGAGAGTTTTTTGTGTTGTCCGTCCGTTCGACATGTTCAGACTGAGCCATAAAAAACATTTTGACAAGATAAACTGAACATTAACCAAATGTGTGGGTCTGGGTAAAAAATGTAATTTTTCTGAAAACTATTCAAACGGATTTATAGCGTTTTGGAAAAGAGCTCACATACAGAAGTATTAGCAGGAAAATGTGCTTAAATAAAACAAATCTATTTAAACAGGTGCTTCCTTGAAAATGCTTGAATTCTAATATTGTGTTTACAAGGTTTGAAAAGTGTAAAATGCTTGAAATTGAATCCACATTTCTTCACAAACACAAAAGCTATAGAATAGAAATATAGTTTAATTACATTACAGAACATTACAGAACATTTTTGATGTTTATAGTGTAATACCATCGCTTTAAAAGTGATTTTAATGGTAAAAATAAAGGTGAAATTGTCATTTTCTTGTGCTGGAAAAGCTGGAAATGGACCTGGAAAGTGCTTGAATTTGACCTCGGAAAAGGTGCACGAACCCTGTTAAAGTGCTTGTGCAGCTGTAGCTGGGTGAGTTCTTTATCTACAGTTGAGTTAGTTCAACCTATCAATGCATCATATTTTTATAAACTGATCATTCATCTTCATCCTCTTGTCCCTGTCGGGGTCACGGGAGGCTGGAGCCGATCCCAGCTGACATCGGGCGTGAGGCGGGGTCCACCCTGGACAGGACGCCAGTCTATCACAGGACACATAGAGACGAACAGAGACAGACAACCATTCACACCTACGGGTGATTTAGAGTCATCAATGAACCCAACACCTGCACGTCTTTGGACTGTGGGAGGAAACCGGAGAACCCGGAGAAAACCCACGCAGACACGGGGACAACATGCAAACTCCACACAGAAGGGCCCCAGCCGGGATTCAAACCAGGAACCCTCTCGCTGTGAGGTGACTGCGCTAACCACCACACCACCGTGTCTCACTAAACTGATCATATGTTTTATAAAAAATAAAGTAACTGGTAACTTGCTCTCAAACAATGCGGTGGGGGGAAAGTCCAAGTGATTCATAACTGTACTTGAGTAAATGTAGTTTGACTTTGTTACTTTACTCTACGGCCAAAGAGAAGACTGAAATACTTTCATTTGGTAATTGGTAAATAGACTAATATGGCGCCTTTCTAGTCTTCTGACTACTCAAAGCGCTTTCACAGTGTTTGTCACATTCACCCGTTCACACAGACGTTCACACTGATGGCAGTGGACATCTACAGACCATCTAATCTAACCATTCACACCACATTTACACACCCATGCGCAGCACAGGGAGCAATCCGGGGTCCACTGTCTTTCCCAAAGACACTTCGACATGTGGACCGGGGAAGCTGGGGATTGAACTGCCAATATCTCTAATGCAGGACAACCCACTCTCCCACTAAGCCACAGCCGCCCTAAGTATAAAGCTACTGTGAGTAGCTGATTAGCTTAGCACAAAGACTGTATACAGGAAACAGATATCCCATTGCCAGGGGGAGCAATGCGGGGTTCAGTGTCTTGCCAGAGGACACTTTGACATGTGGACCGGGGGAGCTGGGGATCGAACCGCCTCCGTCCTCTCTCAAATGGGGGGACAGCCCACTCTGCCACTGTGTCTCTATGTGTTTCATCCAAATGAGAAACACTCCCAGTGAAAATCAGCCTTTTTCACTCCAGTAGGCTTTAGATTTGAAACGTAACTCCTCTTTGCTCCCTCTCCTCTGGCAAAGACACCTATGACCGTGCCGCCCCTCTGACATGTCTGCTGTGTGTTCCAGTCAGTCCATCAGATGGCAATGTGGAGCTGCGTTTTACTGATGGGCCGAGTGTCCTCAGGTACCAACCTGTGCCTTCAGGTTCTGACTTAAACTGGCAACAGGGCGCCGAATGCTCGATTAACCAGGCACACTGTAACCTGCCTACTCCACATGGTGACAGGCATTTTTAAACGTTGTGCAAGACACCGAGTGTGTTTCTGATCACGGTTCTTTCTGCAGTGTCAGCAGATATATGTATAAAAACAGAAAGCATGAAAAAGGAAAATGACAGGCAGTGACTGATTCTATTCTTCCTTGTTTCTCTATTATGTCTCACTGGGTAAGGGTTTCGGAGGCTTGACACTGTGGGTGTGTTTAGGGTGTACACACATCCAATGAGGCGGCATATCTGATATGGTTTGTCACCGGGGAGAGTGTGGATTGCAGTGTTTGTTCAGCCCACACCTGATTCTTCTCACCCATGATGGCAGTGCTTGTTAGTGTCCGTTGGAAGGAGGAGTGTTTTCTTTTCCTCACCTGGAGCCGGACTCTTGACAGTGGCCGTTTCACTCCCACGTCGGACTGCAGGAGAAAACTATGAGTAGAAGACACGCTGTGAGGTAAACACACAAGACTTGTCATTTATGGAAACTAAGTGGTGGTGAGGAGGAGAGCGGTGTGTTGTTTGTGTGTAAACAGATGCAGGTGGGGCAGCATCCCTGACACTGTTGTGGTAGGAAAGGAGAAATCCTGTGCTCCTACTTTTTGAACACTGAACATTTTTACATTATAGCTTGTGAGTTAGGAACCGCAAGTGCGTCCGAAAGTAGGTAAATATCATAGATGTGTTCCCTCGCTTCTGTAGTTCCTTACAAGTACTTTTAGATATCCTTCAGTTGCATCCCACAGAAACAGGAAGTTACAAATTCACATCAGCAATAATCTCCGATCACTGAGTTTGCTGCTTGTGGAAATGAGATTTATTAGTACACCGCTTGAAACTTTTAGTGGAATTTTGCTCAAGAATACGTTTTTGGGGAAAGACACATTTTTGTGCAGAGTAAGAGAAAAGGACAATATGTCGGTCTTTTGTTAAGTTTGTTGGATGTGAAGCTGGAGTTGGTGAGAAGTTTGCTGAAGGTGCGGAGGTGCCTGACCCTGCTCCCGGAGTGCTACTGCACTGCTTGTTTTAGGTGTTTCTGTGAGCTAACACACCTGACCCTGACGAGCGCCGGCTGCTTGATAAGGAGCGGATCATTAGAATCAGGTGTGTTGGAGCAGAGAGAACGCTAAAACATGCAGGACAGCGACTCTCCAGGAGCAGGGTCGGACGCCCCTGGTGTCTCTGTCCAAAAGTGGAAAACATCCACCGCCAGCATCTCCTTAAATCAGCACCTTTATATACTTTTAAATCCATACAAAACCCGAAATGTTAGACCAACTAGTGTTGCTTTTACAGGGGGTGCATGACAGCTGGCTCTCTGGAGTTTGGAGGTGCTATAATGGGTGATTTTTAAGAAATATATATCTAGTCCTGGTTCCTACCCTCACCTGTGGTCATGAAAGCTGGGTCATGACCCAAAGAACCAGGTCCAGGTCCAAGCGGCCGAAATGGGTTTCCTCAGGAGGGGGGCTGGAGTCTCCCTTAGAGAGAGGGGGAGAAGTTCAGCATCCGTGAGGAACTCGGAGTAGAGCCGCTGCTCCTTTGCGTTGAAAGGAGCCAGTTGAGGTGGTTCAGGATCATCTGGTAAGGATGAACCCTGGGCGCCTCCCTAGGGAGGTGTTCCAGGCACGTCCAGCTGGGAGGAGGCCTCGGGGAAGACCCAGGACCAGGTGGAGAGATTAGATCTCCACACTGGCCTGGGAACGCCTCAGGATCCCCCAGTTAGAGCTGGTTAATGTGGCCCGGGAAAGGGAAGTTTGGGGTCCCCTGCTAAAGCTGCTGCCCCCGCGACCCGACCCCGGATAAGAGGCTGAAGATGAGATGAGATATTATTGTAGATGTTTCCAGTCCTCGTGCTGACCCAGAGTCTCCGGGCTATATAAGACATGAAAGCCGCACACATCGTATCTAACTTTATGCACTTTATGCAACAAACAGCTGTATCTGAGAAATGTTAATCCATTCCTGTAGAGTCCTAAATCATCCTTCACCCTTCTAGCCCGGCTCTTTTTAAAACGCATCCTGCAGATGTTCCATATAGCCACTTAGCACTGTCACTAAAGCTGCTACAAACACCCGACCCTGCCCATACGGCAACTTGATAGTGTCTTTTGTTACACCCTGCTTGGTAAACGCCACTTTCAAACGCCATATGTCGAGTTTGTAGAGATTATTCAAATGATGGTGCAAACAATAACTTGGTAGAGTGGTCGTCTTGTAATTGGAAGGTTAGCTGGTTCGATCCCCGGCCCCTCCAGAGAGGAAGAGTGTCGTTGAGGAAGACACTGAACCTCTAATGCATAGGTGTCAAAGTGATCCAGTAAAGAGTCGCTGTGGCTGCAGGTTTTCATTCCAACTAAGCAAGAACACACCTTACTCAACTTACTCAATCACCTGAACTGTCTTCACACAGTTGATTTGTTGGACCAGGTGTGTTTTTGATTGGTTGGAATGAAAACCTGCAGCCACAGCGGCTCTTTACTGGATCACTTTGACACCCATGCTCTAATGCCTCCTGAGGAGAAGGTTGGCATCTTGCATAGCAGCCTCTGGCATCAGTGTGTGTGTGTGTGTGTGGAGTGACCTGAACCCGACTTTGTCCTCTCATCTGTGACCCACATCTGATCTGCTTTGGACAGTGTGAACAGCACAAGTCACATTGAATCTGACATCAGGCCTTTTTTAAATGTGCTACTGAATCAGATACGTATCTGAGCAGCCAGGTCGCATTTAATGAACTTTGTCGTCATTCTGAGCCGCGCTGCACCGTTTTGGAAATGAACGACAAATAAAGTTGATAGAAAACTGAAAGTGTGCCACAGACGGGCCCCAGGAACAGAATCACAACAAACACGGAGGACAGCAGTGAAGCAGGCGGACTGGGTGGTTAGTTTAGCAGTTTTGTCAGTTCAGCATTAAACCGTAAAGTCCTACGACGCCGGTCGCCGTCGCCACGTTCGCTTCCGTAAACTCCGTTGTGGCGTGACGTCATCAGTGATCAACTGCGCACGCGGGTCACTTCAGGAGCGTGAGCCGTTCACACAGTAACCCGTAGACGGGCCACTTTTAACGACGTGATGTGAACAGACAAACACTAAATGGGATCTGTGCGTTAAGACCTGCAGTGTGAACGGAGCCACACACACACACACACACACACACACACCTCCATGTCTTTCTAACCTCGCCTTATGTTCAGTCAGATGCTTCGTCTCCAGCTCCAGATTTCTCTCTTGTCACTCTGGAATTTTATCTGAGAGAAGCTTTTTTTTTTAGGTTCAGTTTGTGCCGACTCTGATCAAAGTCCTCCGTAACCCTCATATCTCCGCTGTCATCTGAGAGGGCTCCTCTGCTGAATATTTCACATTCTGAATGATGAGGTCTGCGTGTGTGCGTATGTTGGAAAATTAGATTATTGTTGAAAACTGGCAGATTTCCTGTGCGCCTGTTGGGACGTAGAAAAAAGAAGGAGGGACCATGCGCGGACATTTAAAACAATGGCGGTGAAAGGTTCACGTTGGTGTGATGCGGAGGTGGAGTGTTTACTGCAGATTTGGTCGATGAAAAGATTCAAAAACAGTCGACAAGACGCACAAAAACTCTGAGGTCTATGGAATGATCTGGAAACAAAGCCACGCATCGCCATGACGTCATCAATGCGTGTGACGTGTTACGGCGTGATGACGTATAGGCAGCAAGAAGCATTCTCCGAGGCCCAGGTAGTGTGAGTACAAACGGGCCTGGAGGGGGGGACAAGGACCCTAAAGCACGGGGCACGGGACGGAGGCACAGTGGGAGTGCGCCCTAAAATACCCTCTCTGTGTATGTTTGAATCCAAACACCTCACGTTGCTAGAAACCCTGTAAGAGGCTTTTTAAGTGGAACCATTGTTCCAGATCTGATGAGAATCCAGTTACTACTCACACTAACTTCATAAAACAGCCCCCTGTTGTCAGGGATGCGAACCTCTGTCACAGTGGCCGTGCTGACAGGCTGATATCAATATTTGATAAAAAGGCAGCCTGATATGCGGGTCTGTGAGCCTCCCTCCCTCCCACGACTGCTGGCTGCTCAGAGGCAGATCAAATGGAGGCTGATACGCAGAATGTTGCACTGCCAGAGTCCTAACGTGCAGCTGTATTTACTGTATAACTAACAAACTGAGACATTGCCAACTTCGCCCAATAACTGCATGAACACAGAGGCTCCCTTAAAAAGTAAGTAGGTCACAGGCCTTTTGTAAGTCTGGACTGTATCACTGCTGCCAAATAATGAGCACCTGTGTTCTTGTTCACGAGTGAACCGCTCCCCCCACCCCGGGGCGTGAGTCTGAGAAACAGTGAGCCAGATGTAACGCGACACTAAGCCTGAATCAGTTAGTCACAAGCAATGAGAGCAATATGTGTCGCTACATCGTGTAACAGTTTGTTCTTTAGAGCTTATTTCTTCAGACATGAGTTTGACTACTGGACAGCATAATTGTGCGCCACAAGAAGTCAATAAACCAATCCCCTCATGATTCATCACCTATTCTCCCGCTGAACGACGATAAGAGTTGGTTAATGTGTCAAGTTCCTTTGTAGAGTGCTCGGTTCGCAGCCGAGTGTGAAACGGCCGGGATGAGGATCAGCACCTCTAAATCTGAGGCCGTGGCTCTCAGCAGGAAACCGGTGGATTGTTACTCCAGGTAGGGAATGAGTCCTGACCCCAAGTGAAGGAGTTCAAGTACCTCGGGATCTTGTTCACGAGTGAGGGGACGATGGAGCGTGAGTTTGGCCGGAGAATCGGAGCAGCGGGGGCGGAGCTGCAGTCGCTCTACCGCACCGTTGTGACCAAAAGAGAGCTGAGGAAGACAAAGCTCTGGATCTACCCTCAGTCCTGGTTCCTACCCTCACCTGTGGTCATGAAAGCTGGGTCAGGACCCAAAGAACCAGGTCGCGGGTCCAAGCGTGTGAAATGTGTTTCCTCAGGAGGGGGGCTGGAGTCTCCCTTAGAGAGAGGGGGAGAAGTTCAGCATCCGTGAGGAACTCGGAGTAGAGCCGCTGCTCCTTTGCGTTGAAAGGAGCCAGTTGAGGTGGTTCAGGATCATCTGGTAAGGATGAACCCTGGGCGCCTCCCTAGGGAGGTGTTCCAGGCACGTCCAGCTGGGAGGAGGCCTCGGGGAAGACCCAGGACCAGGTGGAGAGATTAGATCTCCACACTGGCCTGGGAACGCCTCAGGATCCCCCAGTTAGAGCTGGTTAATGTGGCCCGGGAAAGGGAAGTTTGGGGTCCCCTGCTAAAGCTGCTGCCCCCGAGACCCGACCCCGGATAAGAGGCTGAAGATGAGATGAGATGAGATGAGATCACTCTGTGTTACAGAGCTTCTCGTTGGCCACGTTAAAGAAACAAATGAGCAGTAGCTTTTACAAATCAGCAGAACTTATAACAAACATGACAGTGGAAAACATTAGCAGACGCAAGTTTGTCTACGCAGACTGTCAGAAGCTGGAACACTTCCCAGACCTGTGCATCTGTGTCTCCGAGGCCCCTCAGAAGACCCAGCTCTCTCTCTGTAGGCGAAAGCCCCACATATCCATGCAGTGTCTGAGGAAACGTGTTGCATTATGTTGGTGCTTAAAAAGACCACGTGTGCATGAACTACATTCGACTTATTGTGATCACTAGAGGAAGTAACAACATTCAATGTAAAAATACCCTCTGACATTAAACATACATGTGTTCCTAAGAACAGAAGACTAAGGGCGCACTCACACTGTCCTTCCGCACCGCGCCCCGTGCTTTAGGGTCCTTGTCCCCCCGCGCCCCAGGCCTGTTTGTACTCACACTACCTGGGCCTCGGAGAATGCTTCATGCTGCCTATACGTCATCACGCCGTAACACGTCACACGCATTGATGAAGTCATGGCGATGCGTGGCTTTGTTTCCAGATCTTTCCGTAGACCTCAGAGTTTTTGTGCGTCTTGTCGACTGTTTTTGAATCTTTTCATCGACCAAATCTGCAGTAAACACTCCACCTCCGCATCACACCAACGTGAACCTTTCACCGCCATTGTTTGAAATGTCCGCGCATGGTCCCTCCTTCTTTTTTCTATGTCCCAACAGGCGCACAGGAAATGACCTCAGAACCGCCGTAGGCCTCGTGCTCGTACACGTGCGCACGCTCATGCTCGTACATGTGCATGTCTCTCAGACGGCCGTAGTTATGCGCGGAGCGGTTGCACTCACACTGGTCAAACGCACTAGGCTATACCCGTAAAACCTGTTTTGGCCCGGTGCAGAAGGACAGTGTGAGTGCGCCCTAATACCAAATGAAAATCATTTAGGAGGATAAAAACTACAATATGTGTGCAAAGTGTCATAGTGTTTTAAATCAGGAACTATCTGACTTTTCTACGAGTCAGATGATGTCTCATCCTGCAAGCCCCTTTGAGCTGCTCTGTCGGAGAGGCGGTACTGTGCTGACCTCACGCCACCTAACAAGCTTTCTCCCAAAGGCTATTTCCTCCTAAATCAATGACTGCCCCTCCCCCCTTCAGAGTCTAATTTATTATTACTTTATTTTAATGTTTCTAAGATCATGTCTTCTATTGCTGTGCACATTTTACTGTCTGTGTCTCATTTGGTGTTAAGCGCTGGATACCAAGTCAAGTTCCTGTGCGTCCATTGGTGCATTGGGCGAATAAAAGCGATTCTGATTCAGACGGTTGAAGCTCGTGTTTGACAGTTTGGTTGGCAGCAACAAAAAAAAAAGTACCTTATGAAGGTTGTGATAAGGTATCAGAGGGGAAAGCAGTTGCCCTGGTTCTGCCAGAGTGAAAAACACATGTAAACACAAGATGAACAAGATTTCAGGGTGTGGTGCGTGCGAGACCATGCTTGTCCCCACACCCCTTTCCAAGCATGTATAACACGAGGTGTGTGTGTTGTTACAACTTGACTGGTGATTTATCAGGAAGCAAACAAGGAAGAGAAGTTGTTATACGCGATAAACCATGAAGTCCTGATTACGGAGCACTGCAACAATGACAGTGCAACAATGACTACAACTGAAAAAAACTACTGCCAATGCTTTTCTTCATGCAGGGCTTTTCCTGTGGTCATACTTTAATCTACCGGTCAGTCCTGGTTCCTACCCTCACCTGTGGTCATGAAAGCTGGGTCAGGACCCAAAGAACCAGGTCACGGGTACAAGCGGCCGAAATGTGTTTCCTCAGGAGGGGGGCTGGAGTCTCCCTTAGAGAGAGGGGGAGAAGTAAGGATGAACCCTGGGCGCCTCCCTAGGGAGGTGTTTCAGGGAAGACCCAGGACCAGGTGGAGAGATGATATCTCCACACTGGCCTGGGAACGCCTAAGGATCCCCCAGTTAGAGCTGGTTAATGTCCCCTCCCCCTCCCCCCTCCCTTAGAGAGAGGGGGAGAAGTTCAGCATCCGTGAGGAACTCGGAGTAGAGCCGCTGCTCCTTTGCGTTGAAAGGAGCCAGTTGAGGTGGTTCAGGATCATCTGGTAAGGATGAACCCTGGGCGCCTCCCTAGGGAGGTGTTCCAGGCACGTCCAGCTGGGAGGAGGCCTCAGGGAAGACCCAGGACCAGGTGGAGAGATTAGATCTCCACACTGGCCTGGGAACACCTCAGGATCCCCCAGTTAGAGCTGGTTATTGTGGCCCAGGAAAGGGAAGTTTGGGGTCCCCTGCTAAAGCTGTTGCCCCCTGGATAAGAGGCTGAAGATGAGACGAGACTACTGATAGCACAGTTGACGTCAGATTTAACAATGTTTTATTGGTTTAATGATTAATCCGGTCGGGGAGAGTCTGTGTTTTCGCTGCACACCTGTACGGATCACAGTCAGTCGGTACCCGGGCCTGTCCATGGAGGTTAAAATTACGGTACGGTACGGACATCGATGGTGCCCAGGAGATGAACGCCCCACACAAGCACCATCTGTCCGCTTTCAAATATAATTCCAACACTGTCGCTGTCAGTGTCTGTTGCATCCCGGAATAAGACGATGGTGCGATGGGAATATGGGTGACGAGTCTTTGCTTTCTGCTCCAGGGCCGTGTGTTTGTGCTCAGAGTGTGTGCTCAGTCCTGATTGTATGGCAGTCTGTTGTTCCTCCTTTGCTCAATAAAGGCCGTTGCTCATATTCATGTTTTTATGCATCGTCATGGTGACAAAACTTAAACTAAAGAGAGGTGACTCAGGTCAGGTGACTTGCATTTATACTGAGCTTTTCTACTTTACCGGACAGAGAATGCACATTTCTATGCACTGCGGTGCCTCAGTGTTGGCTCTCACTTCAGATAAGACTGTCGTACATTCAGGATACATTTACACATTAGTTATATTTCTTATCCCTTTCTCTTTCATCGTCTGGAATAAAAGATGAGGGCAACACAACAGGGGAGTTTCCGCCTTACTGACGTCAGACTTTCATTTCACATACACCACTGTTTCATTGATTATTATTATTATTATGGCTTTGATTTATATCACTGCTCAAGGCGCTTTAGAGAGTCCAGGTTCATTCACACAGACATACATGGTGGTGGTAAACTACGTACTAGTCATCAGACTGACGGAAGCGTGGCAGCCAATCAGTGCCTTCGGCCCCTCCGACCATCTACTCAAACATACAGCAGTCAGACGTGGAAACCTCCATGTGATATGAAGGCAGTTTAAACCCTTCTGATTTAAAGCAATAAATCAGGATAAAGCAGTTAATAAATAAGGGCAATGTATAATGGTGTGTTGAAATATTAATAAACATCCAGCTTCATTTTGACCAAACACGATCGATTGATCTTCTCATCGCACCTTCACAGGCAAATTCAGACAAGGACTGTGCGGCTCGGAGACCGGACAGATGGCGGTCGCAAGTGATGTCCGATTCAAACAAGCGGCTGCAATCCATTCTGTGAATTTGCCAGAATGTATAAAAAATGGACGCAGCAAACCCGTCGTTGTTCGGTCTCTCAACTTTATCCAATCTCCCTCGCATACGGGAGTCTCCATCTTGTCAGACTTTGACTCCGCCTCATTTCCTCTGACAAGGGCAGGTATGTGACGTTGGGGGGAGGGGCGTACGTCCATCTGGCTGACGTTTACCTCCGAGGAGAAGTGAAGGCCAGAGGCTAGCTGTCACTCAAGAGGCCACGCCCCTAATTATTCATAAACTTTAACCTCTGATCAAATAAGAACTAGCCAAAAAAATTCACGCCCCCCAGTGTTGTCATGGAGATCTGATCTAAACACACAGACTAGAATGTTCTTTTGTCCTTAAACAGGTTTAATGATGCTGTGTAAACGGCCTGTTTAACATGGTGCTCAATGAGAAACTGCTCTGTTATGAAACCTGCCCCTAGTGGACACTCAGAGAACTGACGCTTTTGGCACTTCCTGATTGGATCAAACAGGAAGTAGCTGTGGTGGGGGCTTGGTTGGAAATCCTCACCATGATTTTTCAGGTACACTGGGCACGCGTGTGCCGATATTTACCTCACGAGTTGGAGACTAAAAGAGAAATTAATATTTTACTTACTACAACTGTAGTTTTTGGCACTTCCTGATTGGATCAAACAGGAAGTAGCTGTGGTGGGGGGTTGAGGATTTTCCTAATGTCAAATTATTTCTTTAAATCACAGCATCGGGGCTCCTCTGGCGCCACCCTCTGACCAAAGTCCACCACCTTTGACCCTTGAGTTTGCTGTATGTCCAGACAGCACTTTTGTCATATTTTGTCTGTGCATCATTTGTATGGTGTGTGACGTGCATTGCATAACCTCATGGAGGCTCTGTTATGGTCAGAACATTACATTATACTGTCCAGGTTTTTGCAAAAACCTCTGTGGGGTCAAAAACATTTAGGGTCAGAGGACTCCTCTCATGTCCCAGAGTAGCCGAGCAGCAATAATGATACCAGTCTCCTCTACCTCTGCCTCTCAAGTTCACCCCCTCCTCCCCTCCTCCCCTCCCCTCTCTCCCGTAGTTCCTCCCTCATCGCTCCCCACACGATGGGCGCCCCCCGTCCTCCGCTGATAAGCAGCATAACGGGGGAGGAGCTCTCTTCTCGCGGGGCTCCTCCTTCCGTTGCCTTCACTTGTCCCCACACACGCTCCACCACCACCACCACCACCGCCGCCGCCTCCTCCTTCCGTGCATGTCTGATCGAAAGGGAGAGAGAGGGGCAGATGATGAAGAAGTAAAAGAAAGGAGAGCCGGTTTGGGGGTGGGTGGGGGGGTCTTGTTTTTTTCTAAGGAGCGGAAAAGGCGTCACACCGGGTGCAGAGCGCAGCGCGGAGCACGTAAAGGAGGGAGACGCATCACGGCGAGAGAGAGGGAGAGAGATAGAAAAGGCGGAGGGAGGAGGCGACAGCGGCTCGTAAACACGACAGAAAACGGCGAATAGGACGGCGGAAAGCGGCGATCACCCCCACCGTCAACCCCGTGTCCCTCCTCATCTCTCCATCTCCATCCTTTCCGCACCTTTGGGCTCATCCCCGTGCGCACCAGAGCCGCGCGGCTGTTTGCTCTGCGTTATTTTGGAAATCTTTTCTTTTCCCGGACCGACCTCCGCTCGGTCTCCCGTAGGATAAACACCAGAGGCAGGAGAGAAGGAGGCTGTGCCATCACTGTAGCCTACCACCGACCGGATCCCCTGCATGCCCCGCTCCGGACGATCATCGGCGAACGGATAACGGATAAAACCGCAGGAGGAGGGTAAACACTGCGAGATGACTGTAGAATAACCCGGCTGAAACACCGAGAGAGAGAGAGGGGGGAGAGAGAGACCCCGGCCCCCGGTTCTCACCGAGACTCAAGCATCACCGATGCGATGGCATAGCGGCTTCTGCAGCAGAACTAGCAGACTAGACCCGGATCAGCAGGGCTCTCATCCACCATGGACCTCTGAAAGACATCAGACACAGGCACAGATGGGTAAGAGGAGATGCTCTGCTATGCGTGTGTGTGTGTGTGTGCGTGTGTGTGTGTGTGTGTGTGTGTGTGTTTTAGTGTTTTATTCCGGGTTATGGAGGTTGGGCATGGGGGGGGGGCAGCAGGAAGGCTTATGGCGTGAAGACCCCTGCCATTGTACGTACAGTATAAGACTGCAATGTGAAGGAGGGGGTGTAGGCCTTGTGTGTGTGTGTGCGTGTGTGTGTGCGCGTGCGTGTGAGGCTGATGAAGTTGCTTCTCACGGATGGCATTTTGCTCCTGGTTGTTGGAGTGTATGTGTGTCTCATATGATGCTGTTCTGTGATGTTATTGGGGACCTGGATATTTGCCATTTGGTTTTAATAACAGAGATTGAACCGGGACCCCGGGCGGATTACAGAACAGGCCTGTGGGCTCAAATGCACTAACACGAAAGGACCACGAAGAAAAGCAAAACACCGGCAAAGAGACACAAAACTACGACAATGAGGCACCAAAACAACTACGGAGAGATGCAGATTAACGACACAACTTGTAGTTTGTCTCATAATGCGTCCGTGACCTGAACCGTGCAGGACTTTAGACCAAGTTCTGACATTCAGAGCAATTTAATCTTCGTATCACAGAGTTTTTAGAGGTTCACTGGATGGATTTTGCTGCTGCCAGGACTTTAGTTTGATTCCCATTGTGGCTGCCCACCCATGACTGAATCCATGATATTAGAAGGTACATACCCCCACCACCCCCACCCCCCCCTCTCTAAACACCTGAGCTGATGGCAGCAATCAGCTTCATCACAGCTATATCTTCCAAGCCCCGCCACATGTCACCTCCCCGCATCTGAATCACCCTGCACCCCGGGGCGCTTGTCTTCTGTACGCCAGCCTCGCTGACACGAAACATTTCCATCTCCCAAACCAAAAACCAAAGCCCAACACAATCGGCCCAATCCATTTCTAATTTCCCTCGAGAGCGGGGGGGGGCGGCTCCCCAGTCGCTGATTAGGGGTCAGGTATTGATCCAAGGCTCCCAGATGGGTTTGACTATAAGAGGGCTTGAGTAAGCTGATCCCTGATAGGCGGTTAAGTGTAAATGTGGTGCAAATGAATGAGTAGAGAAGAGAAGAAGTTGAGATTGTGACTGGAGAAACACTGTGGAGTGTAAACATGGACCTCTTTCTCGTTCCCTTGACTTGTCGCCCTTGAGCAAGGCGACTCATCAGGCTATAACTCCATCAGAGCGGCTCAGCGGTGGACTGTAGCTTTACCTGGCAGCTCCCAGCTGTGCATGTGTGAAACAGGGCAGTGCTGATTAGCATGTTCAGTGTGTTCCCTCAGTGTGACTCCAGGTTGTTTGAAGGTGCAGGTGATTATTTGAATACTGGACCCGGATCTGCACCTTGCACAGAGGAAGAAAGTATTTGAGTTTGGCTGCTTCTCTTGTGGTGATGTCTTGTGTCTTCAAACGGTTCGATGCCCCGACGACCCACATCCCGGGTCCCCCACGTTTCAAAACATCAACAAGGACGACCACGTCTCATGGGGATGCTGGCCTTTCCACTTCCCAGTGATGCTGAGAGACAGGGTAGAGTGTGAGTGTGTGTGTGCGTGCTTGTGAGTGTGCGTGTGTGTGTGCGCATGTGCGCGTGTGTGTGTGTGTGTGTGTGAGAGAGAGATCTCCAGCCGGGGACTGAACACAGTTGTTTACCTGAATATGTATGTTCCGTGCATGTGTGTGTGCATCAGAGCTGTGGTCAGAACGCAGTGAGATGTATGGATGGATGGATGGATGTATGGATGGACGGATGGATGGATGGATGGATGGATGGATGGACGGATGGATGGATGAAAATAGAAAGAACAGAGAGTCGAGCGGGCTGTGAGGAACGTTGGAGGCGTGTTCTCCGGTCATGTGTCTGAAAGAGTGTGTGGACTCCAGAGATCCACCTGAGCCCCACGGCTGAAGCTCGCAGCTGAAGCTCGCTCCTTCTGTCAGAGTTAATTAAGAACCCTCTCCTGTGATTCCTCCCTCTCCCTCAAACTCACTTTCAATTTGTTTTAGCGGCTTCACATGTAACGTCATGTGTACTTCTGAAGGATAAGGAGACGAAGGAGACAAATAACTTAAAATACCAACCGCTCATATAAGAGAAGAACTAGTGATGGACTGATACATCGGCTGTTTTTAGGTGTGTCGGTATCGGCCGTTGCGGACTGCTTTGCTTTGCGTTCACGCGTTTTTTCCCACCGTTCTGTACAGACAGGCGTCCACAGCACCGTAGCGCCATGTTGCCTTTATTATGTTCTATAAAAGTTCCACCAAGACTCGTAATGGTGGTGTGGTGGTCAGCACTTTCGCCTTACTACGAGAGGGTTCTTGGTTCAAATCCCGTTTCTTTTTGTTTCTCAAAAAATGACAGGTGACAGCAAGTATTGTTTAACAGAGGGGGCGTCTTTCTCAACACGCTCTGTTTCCACATGCAGCTCAGTCATCAGGCGAGCACCAAGAGCTGTAGTTCCAGGAACGGCCACTTGGGGCTGGCTCCAAAAGAGAGTCCAACCCCCGTAAACCCCCGTGTTTCAATGCCCAACTTTACAGCAGACATGACCACTGGAGGGGAGGGATTGTGGTGGTTAACGCTTTTGCCTCAAAGCGAAAGGGTCGTGGTTTGAATCCCGGCTGGGGCCCTTCTGTGTGGAGTTTGCATGTTGTCCCCGTGTCTGCGTGGGTTTTCTCCGGGTTCTCCGGTTTCCTCCCACAGTCCAAAGACGTGCAGGTGTTCGGTTCATTGATGACTCTAAATCACCCGTAGGTGTGAATGGTTGTCTGTCTCTGTTCGTCTCTATGTGTCCTGTGAAAGACTGGCGTCCTGTCCAGGGTGGACCCCGCCTCACGCCCGATGTCAGCTGGGATCGGCTCCAGCCCCCCGCGACCCTGACAGGGACAAGCGGTTTAAGATGAAGGAATGAATGAATGAACATTTGTTATCATTGTGTACATTTTATGGTGTAAGTAGTATTGGCTCAAAACATCGGCTCAGGAAAATCGGCATCGGCCCTGAAACATCCATATCCGTCGATCCCTAAAAAGAACCATTAACAGTGACTACGAAGAAACGTCTTAAAGATATAATCCGTAAGATTAATTGTCTGCTAAATTCCTGTCTGTCACAGAGTGAGTCAAAACAGTGGTGATTGATCATGTGACCCACTGATGAAAGCACCTTTATTTGCTGCTTTGTTGACTTTGTTGAGACTTTCCCGCGCTTAAATCAAATGTGCCGCACAGTTAGCGCCGCTTTTTACGTGGTTCCCCTTCTTCTTCGGACCTCCTATCAGTGTGGAGCATGTGAAGGCATCACGGCGCATTGCTGCTGGTGAGAGCTGCCGATCTGCTGACGTCACACAGTCGACACTTTGGTTTCCAAAGGAACTCTGGGAGATGAAGTCCCAGAGGCTCACCTGCAGTTCCACCTTACCACCAAAGAGGGCGCTAGAAACAACGCATCTCAGTTCTTACAGATTACACACACACACACACACACACACACACACACACATACATATGAGGAGCTCTTTTCCAAAACGCTATAATTCCATTTTAATAGTTTTCAGGAAAATGACATTTTTTACCTTTTTACCCACACATTTGGTTAATATTCATGTATCTTGTCAAAATGGTTTTTATGGCTCAGTGTGAACGCGTTGAACGGACGGACGACATGAAAAACTCTCCCGCTTCAGAGCGCCGCCATGTTGGATCGCATAGACCGCTCACTGAGTTCTGATTGGTGGAGAGTTTTCATCTGTTCTTAGTCATTTTTTTCAAGTTTTTGTGGTGTTTTGCATCTGTTCTTAGTCATTTTTGTTCACGTTTTTGTGGTGTTTTCGTCTGTTTTTAATCGTTTTTGTGTTTTTTCATCTGTTTTTAGTAATTTTGTCACATTTTTGTGGTGTTTTACATTTGTTTTTAGTCGTTTTGTCACATTTTTGTGGTGTTTTTCATTTGTTTTTAGTCGTTTTCTTCACTTTCACTCAGTCTGAATGTGTTGAACGGACGGACGAAACAAAAAACTCTCCTGCTTCAGAGCGCCGCCATGTTGGATCGCATAGAACGCACACTGAATTCTGATTGGTCGAGAGGACGTATTGCGTTTAGGCTAAAAACAGGTTTGGCGCTGGTCGCGGTTTGGAAAGGAACTGCATCTTGAGACCATTTTAAACAAGGAAATATAGAGATTTGGCAGAAACACTGATGAAGCAGTGAAAAGGTTCTGTTTACAGCAAAGTGGCTCAAAATCATTTTTTAAAATGTGGCTTTTATCTCGTTTTGGAAAAGAGCTCTTCATTTATATATAATTAGTTTGAGACCTTGTGAAGCATGCTCAATTGCTTTCTCCAGAGAGTTCAATCACACACATGTCTAAATATAAAGCTGTTATTAGCAGCTGTAATCAGGGGTGGCTGCTAGCATAGCATAAAGTATAAAAACACCAGTTCGCAGTCAAGCGGAGGTTAAAGTGCCAGACTATTAATTGACTAGAAACAGTAACTTCCTCAAGTGTCGACCAAGAACTAAAACAAGCCCTAATACGCAGAGTTGTTGTTTTAACACTCCAGTTTTTGTGTTTTCTGCACATAAATCTCTGCTAATGAGATTGTTGTGTTGACCTTTTGGAGCGCGGCATCGTTGTCGACACGTCGTAGGAACATAAGGACTCGTGCCGTACCTCTTACCTCATTAACCAACCGTCATACGCGGCTTTACATCTATTTGTTTGTGTTTTTTTTCATCACAACTCCTCCATTCATTCTCCCTCCCTCGCTTCCTCTCGCACAGCACTTTCATTATGTCGCTCCCTCTTTTCACCGCCGGCGACTCGAGTTGCAAGGCTGAAACAAATGGCTTCGCTGGCACACACACACACACACACACGGAGGCTGTCAGTTAACATTGCCAGAGGTAGATGTGGGAACGCGGAGATCAGCAGCCTCCTTCCTTTTCCCACAGCATCCTGTTTTGCACGCTCTGAGTGATTCAGATGGTTCGCCGGGGCCGACCGCTCTGTTATCAACGCGCACTGATTTCAAACTCAGAGGCTGCGATCAGATCGAGTGTGAGGGTTTGAAACGGCGTTAATTCGCAGCAGGGAGAGTTTATTCCCTTGACTTTCGTTTAGGCAAGCGTAGACTGTGGCATTGTGTTAGAAGTGAGAATGTACGTCTGTAGGAAATGACCGCAAACCGGGCTTGTTGTTCTAAGCAGATGGATGCAGACACCTGATATCCTGCAGTGTGTGAACACCGGTGAGAGACCAAGCAGTCACAACTGTTTTGCATAGGCAAAGTACATTACTTTATCAAATGTGTCTGAGTGTCTGCGACTGAATGTAGAAACCGTGGTTTGTTGGAAATCAGGGAGCGTGGATATAAATAAGACACACACACACACACAAACACACACACACACAAAGAATACTTTCCGTCCATGTTGGAGCCATTCGTACGACAGAGATATAACTGACTCATTTACATTTAGCATTTGATTTGGCTGAGATTAGCATCCCCGTCGTGACAGAGTACAGTCAGCCCTGGCTTCCACTTGGTTGGGAAGTGGATCAGGCGACCTGTTCATGTTGGATAGTTTCAGTTGAAGCTTTCTAGGGACTCTTCTCATGCTGCTGCAGAGGTTCGCTGTTATTTTGAGCAGCATTAGTGGTTAAAAAAGACGTTTGGGTGCCTTCCCCGCACTGCCCCGAGCTAACCAGTGTTGTTAGCCGCATTCGGCTGTTAGCGACTGTTAGCATCTCTCCCGGATATCTCCGTTAATAGTTGTTGCACGGAAAAAATTGTCTCGTTGGCTTATTTGATGAGTGTATTTGCTGAGAAAAGGGATTTAATTTACACCGTAGTTTCACTTTTACCAGACATAGACAGAGCCCTACTTACACTCTTACACACTTTATGTTTCAGCCCTGATTTAGTTATTTTTGCAGTTTTACGCAGAGAAACCAAAGCAAAGAAAACAAGGATTTTTAAAGCACCCTTTGACTCTTAAATGTCTTTTCTTTTCTTACGTGTTTGAGCTTCTCCACAGCGCCGTGTCCGCTCGAGTGTGTGGGGGTGGTTTAGCTGCTTGGCTACACGGGTTCATCATTCTGGTATGAAACACTGTGACTTTTGTTTGTATTTCTTTAAACCAACCATTGTCGGTTGCGTTGGGCGACGGTAGGGCCTATAGCGGAAATAGCAGAAGGGAACTGTACAGAATGATGTGCAGAGTTTGACACCAGAGGCTGTTTCCACTTCAGTCTGCTGACGTCTATCTCACTTTAATACGTGTTCGTACAACCAGGTCCTGTGACAGCATGGGCCAATGTGCAACTTGCAGACCCTGGACTCTGCAGCGGCGAAATCATCTTCAAGTACATGTAAAGGATCGATGGCTCACAGTTACTGTAATTCTATATTAGCTTCCTCTCCACAGTCACACAGTGCTGGGAGGAGAAATGACAGCAAAGGTTGAGTGATGCTGAATGATGCAGGAGGCCATTTTTATCCCGGCAGCTAGTGTTACCTCCAGCCCGGGCGGTCTCTGGCATTCATATGCTCTTTATTCCACTGGAAGTCCGTGGGACAAAGGGATGTTTTCAGACCTGCAGTTACAGATGGGAGCTAGCTTTCTATTTTCTGAATATTAAATGTGATGCTGCACATCGTCCCTTGACGAAATACACTTAATAAACAATTAGAAAATGACGAGACGGCTCGGCGGAGAGTGAAAGGAGAGAAAAAAGACACGCGTAGCAACACAAGTGCGTTCTCTCCGTATTTCTCCTCCTAGCTCTTGTGCACCTCCATCCCGTTGTCACTGTTGACCTGGATCATACAGTAGAACCAATCCGTGTGAATCATTACTGCGGCGCGTGTAATCTCCCCGCGGTGCAGGCGGGGTCGTCCCAGGCTCCAGGATGTCCAAACGGCGCCATGCTAACCCCACCAACAGGTTACATACGGCTGAGCACAGCCGGCTGCTGCTGCTGCCGGGGGAATTAAGCTGTGTTCCACCTCTGAGCTGGCATCTGTACACACACACACACACACACACACACACACACACACACACACACACACACACACACACACACACACACACACACACACACACACACACACACACACACACACACACTGCTAGACTCCTGGCTGTGCTCACACTATTCCTGGAGAGAGAATCACACACTCAGGCGCACATCCTTCCTTTTTTGACATCTCTTTCCACACACTTTCTCATGCTGTTTAATTTCAATTCACTCACCGGGCTTCCTGTAAACTTCGTCATCTCTCTCTCTCTCCCGCTTACTCACTTCATATACACACATCTATCATGCATCCTACACATTCCTGCATCACCCCTCCGCCCATGCACGCTGCAGATCCCGTGTGCACAACCTTTTGGCTCCAGAGGTCCAAACGTTTGACGGCGCGGCGCACGAGCAGCTCAAAGTTTCCCTCGTCACCGCTAACCTGCTGTCACCCCGCGAGCTGCAGAGATAAAAATATCATCCCCGAGCTCAGCAGAGCTGCGGTGTTCTACTTTTGACTCTGAAAAGCTCACGTTACTGCAGACGGCGAGGCCGGGCGGAACAGGCGCACAGAACATGTTTCTGTGCGAGGCGTGCCCTTGAGCAAAGGATTTAACACACGGACAAACAGGTGCCAGGAGTGTGTTGTGATTGCTCTGGCTAGTGACAACACCTCCAGTCATTTGGTGACAGTGTTTATTCAGTGTGTTTATTTAGCGACTGCCTACGAGGCACACTCCGTGAAGTGAGTTTACCTTATGCACCAGGCTTGTTACGGTTGCTCTGATTCATTTCAATGAAGCAAATCCAACAGTTATACAGTGATAAATTATAACATATAGACCCCCATATGTGTAAAAGTCTAAATTACCTCAATGTAATGCTAATAAGTACATAAATACCCTGTTCATATTATATATTCATTCATCTCCAGCCTCTTGTCCCTGTCGGGGTCGCGGGGGGCTTGAGTCGATCCCAGCTGACATCGGTCGTGAGGCGGGGTCCACCCTGGACAGGACGCCAGTCTATCGCAGGACACATAGAGACGAACAGAGACAGACAACCATTCACACCTACGGGTGATTTAGAGTCATCAATGAACCGAACACCTGCACGTCTTTGGACTGTGGGAGGAAACCGGAGAACCCGGAGAAAACCCACGCAGACACAGGGAGAACATGCAAACTCCACACAGAAGGGCCCTCGAACCAGGAACCCTCTCGCTGTGAGGCGACAGTGCTAACCACAATACCACCGTGTCGCCTACATAAATAGTTAAAGGCCTATATGCTGCTGTCTTGCATTCCAAACTAGTATATTAATTAGACGTTTTATGCGTTCTTAATTTAATAACTTCTTGTGCTAAGCTGAGAAGATTTGCTGATGCGGCTCTTTATTAAGATTTGTCTGCGTTACAGTATCAGTTGTTTCACTGAAATCCCTGAAAACGCTTCAGACCTTTGCCACAGTGCACGCTCTTTACTCTTTACTCTTTACCGTTTCTGTGCTTGTTGGTTTACAGCAGCATTCAGCGTGTGTTTGTGTGACGCAGGATGAAGTTGAAGTATCATATAAAGATGTTTCAACAATATTGCGGTGACTTCATTCTGACCCTTACTACGCAGAATGTACAAATCAAGAATCAGGCGTCATACACAAACCAGGAAGCACTGGATTGTAGGCTTTTACCAGTGATAGCAGTTTCTGCGATGTCCATCAAGGACAGTTGTGCGTATCGTTGCTGTCTGTAGGAAACCTCGTATCTCCATATTTTGTCATTTTAATGCTATTGGTCGCTCTTTACGTCTGTGTGTGGGTTTTTATAAAGTTTTAACCAGTAAAAGTATAAAAAAGACCTTGTGACTAACTCTTGTAACACCATTGAATCGTCTGCAAAACGTCACATTCCTGAAAAATGACGGTTTGGGACGTTCAAGGTTTCCTCCCAACAGCAACGATAGATAACTTCACATATTTCCTCCAGTTGAGGTGGTTCAGGATCATCTGGTTGGATTCATCTTCCGTACAGTATCAGTTAGTTGTTTCACTGAAATCCCTGAAAACTCTTTGGACCTTTGGCCCAGTGCACGCTCTTTACTCTTTACTGTTTCTGTGCTCGTTGGTTTACAGCAGCATTTAGCGCCGTCTGTCTTGACAGTGACCTTGCCTGAGTGCCATCTGCAGGCCCGTAAAGATTACTATCAGAGCCGTTTCAAAGGCAGTTCAAAAAGGATCTCATAAAGTTGCCCCAAGGCCTCATCGCGTCTGCTGACCAGCGCAGGAACGATAGACTCTGGTTAACATGAGAAAGACGATGTCTTAATAGCAGCCGCCGCTCGTGTGCTGTGAGATACGGGCCCTGCTGCATAGAGTCCACATAGAGCGCAGATTTACAGCGCAGTTAGTCCCACTCGACAACCCCGCTGTAGTCTCGCACACGCAGACCGTCTGCGTCTCAGGCGGGGTCTTCAGGGGGGCGGCAGTTGCGATGATGAAGTATGGATTTCTGTTCTGGCGGGTCAAACTGAGCATGGCTGTGCTTTATGTGGGGGTGGATGAAGAGCTCTCCGTGCTGCTGCGCCTGTCGAAAGGCCGGCATCGCAGCCTCCTTCTCCCTTTACTCTCTCCTTTCCCTCCCTCCCCTCCTCGTGCTGCTTGCAGGTTGCTCCCCTTTTCTAAATAAGGCATCTTCTCCCTCCTTGACCTCAAACCGCCCCCCGCCCCCACGGCGGCCCCTCCACACACACACACACACACTGTGTCGTGCTCTTGTCAGACAGCCAACCCGAGTTTACCGCCAGGCCAAAATAGAAGTCGTCTGTCCTTCAAGATATCTTTTTCTCTCTCTCTCTGTCTCTCTCTCTCTCTCTCTGTCTTTCTCTTTCTCTGCGTGCCCTGCTTTCTCTCTCACCCACTTTGTCCTTCCCCCCTCTCTCGGTCACCCAAGTGTCACCTTACAGTCAAATCCGCGCCGTGGAGACCTCAGGAGACCCACCCAGCAGGGGGTAAAAGTGCTCCTGACCCGCGCTCAACCTGGTATGTGTGTTTATTGAGGCTACAGTGCAGCGTACAGTTCCTAGGGGGGAGTCACACGCTGTATGGAAAGGAAGCAATCGAGCCTCGTCGAAGATGGAGATGTAGATATTTCTCTGTGTGTTCAGTCGATGTGGAGCACCAGATGGTTTGTGTTTGTGTAAAGCAGGATGAACCGTTTAAGGGCAAGAAAGTTGAAGTATCATATAAAGAGGTTTTTTTTAATGTTGTTTTGATTTAACAGACAAACACTACTGACAATAGCCCCCCCAGTAGAGGGAGTCACTCTCTCGTTTCCCACGTCCTCGTGTCTATCGCTGTTTGAGTTCTTGTATATTGTCCATTTCTCCCATGTTTGCTCTCCTTGCACCTCTTGTCGTCTCCAAATGTCATCTTCTCCATTGTGTATCTCCATCTCTTCGACAGTTGCCATCCACTGATCCTGGTTAGGTGGGTCTACCTCACACCATTTTCTAGTTATAGCTTTCTTACACACGATCAATAATATCTTTAGCAAATATCTATCTCCAGTATGTGTATGTCCTTCATCCAGGTCACACATCCACAGAGTCTCACAGGTCATGGGGATGTTGTATCCCAGTATCTTCTGCATGACGCTGTGTCCCATTCCCCGTAACCTGGGCATGGCCTGCTTCTAACTCGCCACATTCTCTCCAACACAAGTCATTTTAGGCGTAATAAAGAATCGTATCAGAGAATGTTACAAAGATGTTTTTAACAATATTGCGGTGACTTCATTTTAACCCTTACTACGCAGAATGTACAAATCAAGAATCAGGCGTCACACACAAACCAGGAAGCACTGGATTGTAGGCTTTTACCAGTGATAGCAGTTTCTGCGATGTCCATCAAGGGCGATTGTGCGTATCGTTGCTGTCTGGGGGAAACGTTGTATCTCCATATTTTGTCATTTCAATGCTATTGGTCGCTCTTTACGTCTGCGTGTGGGTTTTATAAAGTTTTAACCAGTAAAAGTATAAAAAAGATCTTGTGATAAACTCTTGTAACACCATTGGATCGTCAGCAAAACGTCACATTCCTGAAAAATGGCGGTTTGGGACGTAAAAAGGTTTCCTCCCAACAGCAACGATAGATAACTTCACATATTAGCTCCAGTTGAGGTGGTTCAGGATCATCTGGTAACGATGAACCCTGGGCGCCTCCCTAGGGAGGTGTTCCAGGCACGTCCAGCTGGGAGGAGGCCTCGGGGAAGACCCAGGACCAGGTGGAGAGATTAGATCTCCACACTGGCCTGGGAACGCCTCAGGATCCCCCAGTTAGAGCTGGTTAATGTGGCCCGGGGAAGGGAAGTTTGGGGTCCCCTGCTAAAGCTGCTGCCCCCGAGACCCGACCCCGGATAAGAGGCTGAAGATATTTGAAATGCAAACATGCAAACTATATTCCTGAGTTTCCTCACTTGTGACAGTAATGCCGTATACTCCAGGCCTAGCAGCACAACACTTGGATGTCTTTTGACATGCAAATGCTGACTGGATGCGATAACGACCTTGCTAACACCGTCAGTCCTCGTGCTGCGAATCTTATATCTCGAGTTGATTTGAGCAAATTCTGTTCCGTCCACATCTGCTGATACTTTCAAATGAATTTCCGGTCCCAGCTGGAAAAGAGGAGGCAACGAGAGGTCAGTGTGACATTACAGGAGATACTGCTAATCTTGGAGGAGGTTGTACTTGTGCAATCGTTGTTTGCCAAGAAGGTCGTCCGCATGCAACACGCACACACACACACACACACACGCACACACACACACACACACTAACTTATGACACACTTATTGCCTCCCGTGAGCCTGCAGCGTATCCTGAAGTGACTCTGGAAAACGTCCTTAAAATAGCAGACACTGTTTCCCTGAGCACAGCGACGCACGCCCACGGTTTTTAACTTATCAAAGCCGACAGGTAAAGCACCGGCACATGGTCTCAGTGCCGGGCCGAGGGAGGGTTTGTGAGAGATGCTCTCGCCGTTTCACCTCCGTTAGGTCCTTCATAACAGGCGCTCGGATATGTGCCGCTCCAGAACGCAGCGTGAGCAGAAAAAAGAGAAGAAGACTGGAAAGATCAACGGAGGTCAAGGTAGAAAGCCACAGACAGAAGAGGCAGAAGACTACGTGGGCGCGCTTATGATTCATTTTGAACAACAACAACAAAAAAAACCACACACAACTCAGTGGCTCGGCAAGAATGATAATAACGCTGAGTCGTCACATTTGTGTTTTTGTTTTGGCTTTTTGTGAGAGACCTACGTCAATGATGAGTCTGTCGACGGTAGTGCGAGGGAGGTGAAATGTGTACAAAGGTAGAGAGAGGAAGAGGGAGGGCGACCGGCCAACTGTTGGTCTGCGTACGGACGGACGGGCGGACGGATGGAGGGAGAGAATGAGAGGGAGAGGAAGAGGAAAGGCATTTTCATCAGGATTATCCTGCAGCAGAGAATCTCATCTGGGAAAGTGGCCCAGTGCTTACTGAAAATACACACACACACACACACACACACACGCACACACACGCACGCTGCCTCGGGAGGCTGCAGAAGCTGTAAAAGCTCTGCTTCACCTCAGTTTGCCCAGGAAAGCCCTTCTTTCATGCTTCTTACTACACTGTGGTCCCTCCAGATCGACTCTGCCGCTGGATCTCCACGTATACTTCTGTGAATACTGCGTGCATGTGTGGCCCGTCCCTCTGTTCCCCTCGTTGAATCCTGGTGGAGTTCCTCCCACTTGATTACACTGTTTATTCGCTGTGCGTCCCCAAACCCCTGCCCACCTGTCAGCAGGCTGCAGCCAGGGGGGGGACAGCCTTGATAGCAGTGTGGTGCTTTGTATTCCAGTACCATACCTTCCACGCGGAGACTTCATGCCAGATGCATAACGCTCTTTGAAGGCTGAAGACTAACAATGCAAACGCTAACACGATATGGACAAAGGCAGAGCGGCTGCCAGAACGATTAGTCCATTCATTAGAGAACTGATCAGACGACACATGTGATAATTGATTCTTTGTTCGGCATCAGCAGCGTTTGTTCAAGCGGCCTCCGCAAACATGAGGATTTATGGCGTTTCTCTGTCTCGTGTGTGTACAGTAGAGAGCTGACACGAAATGATTGGACTCGAACCAGGAGAGCAGCACCTTTAAACCCTAGGCCAGGACACCCCATCATAGACTGTTAATCAGATATTCAGTAGTTGCAACCCTTGAAATGTGCCCTCTTTTGGTCATATTTTTAAAACCAAGCGGCACGGACTGTTTTAATAACTCAGTCGACGTGCATATTTTACCTCACGTCTTATAGGTAAATGTATCCACAATAGACTTTAACTGGAGGTATACGTATACGTCCCTCAGCACCACCATTCCTTATACCCGTGGGGGGAAACGTTAAGGTTTAACAACAGGGTATTGATAAAAAAATAATCTATTTTAACCTGATAACATGGTGCAGCAGTCATCACTCGTGCCTTGTTCAACACATGTAAAACCTGCCAATGGCAAACGGGAAACAGTGTCTTCCCATGACCGTTACGGAACTCTGCTACTGTATTTATAGCGACCACAGTGAGATGATGCAAACGTGCTTTACAAAAGCCCACCTCTCCCAAACGGGCCGTGGACGGCAGGCACTCCGTCGGTCGGTACGGTTGCACTCACACTGGTCAAACAAACCCGACTTTAGCCGTTAAACCTGTTTGGGCACGGTACGGAGGGACAGTGTGAGTGCGCCCTCAGTTGACAATCTTAAACATCTGTTTTCGGGGTCACGTTCTGCTCTCTACACTCAAAAATGCTTTGACTGTACGGAGAGACGGGTAGCTTTGCTAACACAGTAACACCGGCGGCATGCTGGGAAGGGGGAAGTGTTAAGTGTATTAGGCTGCAGGAGAAGACTGGCATTGATTTAGACATTACTTTCTCTGTTAAAGACTTTTTTACGTGTATTAGTAATGGGATTAAACGCGTTCTATCACGATCAGTGATAAACGTCCTGAGAGAGCGCAAAACACCTGCAGTCAACGAGACTATGATGCTTTCTTTCCAACTAATGAAAATGAAATATACCTCAAAGGGGAAGAATTTCATTTAGTTACTGATAAGCAAAAAACCCAAACCATGAATTAATTTTTTGTGATATTTTACTGCGTGTACTATTACCGAGCTCTTGGAATGGTTCAATTCTCTCCTCCCATTTGTTGTAATTACCTGAGGTGTGTGTGCGTGTGTGCGTGTGTGTGTGTGTGTGTGTGTGTGTGTGTGTGTGTGTGTGTGTGTGTGTGTGTGTGTGTGTGTGTGTGTGTGTGTGTGTGTGTGTGTGTGTGTGTGTGTGTGTGTGTGTGTGTGTGTGTGTGTGTGTGTGTGTGTGTGTGTGTGTGTGTGTGTGTGTGTGAGAGGAAGAGAGGGGATGAATGATGCATTTAAATGCGGATGGTGGGATGTGGAAATATTCATCATATCACACCTTGCTGTCTCCTCGTGGCGTCATCTTGTTACCAACATATCAGTAGTGTGTGTGTGTGCGTGTGTGTGTGTGTGTGTTGACTGCTTTGCCGGGAAATACCATCTGCGTGTCTTCGGCAAAGGAATTATCGTCCCCACCTAAAATGAAATTCCGGCTTAAAATCATCCCATGGTCTTTTTCTGCACTTCATTACATCAAATAAGCCATCGAGGCAGTTTTTTTTATGTAACAACTATTAACCGAGAAATTCGGAAGGGTGAGTGCAACAGTACCGCGCCGAGCTGCGGCACGCTTGCCGTCCACGGCCCGTTTGGGAGAGGTGGGCTTTTGTAAAGCACGTTTGCACGTGTACGAGCACTAGCAAACCAACAGGCGCACAGGAAATGACCTCAGAACCGTCGTGGGCCTCGTGCTCGTACACGTGCGCACGCTCGTGCTCGTACATGTGCAAACGCGCTCTACAAAAGCCCACCTCTCTCAGACGGAGCCTCTCTCCTCTGTCCGCAGTTATGCGTGGAGCGGTTGCACTCACACTGGTCAAACGCACTAGGCCTGACCCGAAAAAACGGTTTTGGCCCGGTGCGGAAGGACAGTGTGAGTGCTCCCTAAGTTACTTGTCTTCTTTCACATTTTCCCTTTGGTGATCATTTGCTCCTGAGTTACTTTAGTTCCTTACAGGAAACGATGAGGGAAAAAAAAAATATCGACCTGTAAAATAAAGCCATAAACTCAACCACACACAGGTACGTCCGCGTGACATGTGTTTGTTTCTCCATGTAGTAAAACGCCTTGAAAAGACCTGTTGTGTTTAGGTTTCAGGTTTTGCGTCTCAGAAAGATCCAGTAACAGATATCCAACATCCACAAACCAAAGTGTTAAATATCATGTGCTACCTGACGTAACGGGAATATTGTTTAGTCCTTAAGTACTCGATACACACGACGACAGTCACCCGCAGCGATGTCTTTGTTTAAGCGTATGTGATACGACCTGTGCACATTGTTTAGTTGTCACTGTTCCAAAAAAGTATCGTATGTGAGGGTGTGTACGGCTGACCTGTTATCTCACAGGGCTGTTAAATGTGAGCTGATTGGTGTGTGTGTGTGACCCAGATGCTACACAAACACACCAAAGTCCCAAACACACCTGATCTCTCACATGACCTTTCTTTATAATCCGTCCTCCGGGCCAGAGAGTAGTCGCACCTATTCAGCTCTTCATTGTCTTCCAGGTATCCGGGACATGAGATACAGTGCTAATGGGAGCGTGGTGTCTGCTTACGCAACCTTTACAGAACAATGCGCCACCAGTGGAGTGATGGGTTGGGCAGAGACACTCTGAGTGCGAGGCAGAGGAGGGCAGGGAGGTGTGCCGCTCTTATATGGGCCTGTTTGTCACAATGACAACACACGAGATGGCCTAGAAACCCTCACCCATCAGATAACCAGGTAATCACGGGTTAATCAACAACAGAGTCAGTGTCTAAGGGTGCACTCCCACTGTGCCTCCGTAAAGACGAGTAAATTCATCAATAAGGCCTCAGCTGAACCAATGGGAGCGTCATTAGTTTTGCAGGTATTTGGTCATAAACAAAAGATGGTGGACTGGACTGATGAGTCGATGGCGCACGATGAAAATTTGAGATTATCAAAGATATTAGGATTCATCCTCTGGGCATCACGGATGTTTAAGGGCGCCCTCCCACTGTTCCTCCGTCCCGTGCCCCGTGCTTTAGGGTCCTTGTCCCCCCCTCCAGGCCCGTTTGTACTCACACTACCTGGGCCTCGGAGAATGCTTCTTGCTGCCTATACGTCATCACGCCGTAACACGTCACATGCATTGATGACGTCATGGCGATGCGTGGCTTTGTTTCCAGATCTTTCCGTAGACCTCTGAGTTTTTGTGCGTCTTGTCGACTGTTTTTGAATCTTTTCATCGACCAAATCTGCAGTAAACACTCCACCTCCGCATCACACCAACGTGAACCTTTCACCGCCATTGTTGTTGTTGTTGTTAAAAGTCCGCGCATGGTCCCTCCTTTTTTTTTCTATGTTCGAACAGGTGCACAGAAATTGACGTCAGAGCCGTCGTAGGCCTCGTGCTCGTACATGTGCGCACGCTCGTGCTCGTTCATGTGCAAACGTGCTTGACAAAAGCCCACCTCTCTCAGACGGGCTGTGGACGGCCAGCTGGCTGCAGTTATGCGCGGAGTGGTTGCACTCACACTGGTCAAACGCACCAGGCTTGACCCGAAAAACCTGTGTTGGCCCAGTGCTGAAGGACAGTGTGAGTGCGCCCTTAGACGTCACGCCAACCCACCGAGTCTTGTTCAAGTATTTACGTCCGAAAATGCACCACTGACGCAGAAATCTCCGTCAGCCTGGATTAGCTTCTGAGCTTCAACGCCCCGTGTTTGAACGGCGGAGAGTAAACCCGACACAAAGAAGCTAAGTGGGTGGAAGCAGATTTATGAGTGGTATGAGAGGCGCTGCCTACTCTGACAACATGACGGGAGCCGTGGAGGAGAACTTTATTGTTTCCTACTGTTGCTATGAATCATCTGGAGATGTTTGTGATCCCACAGTAAGAAAGGCACAGATGCCGTTGACCTCTGAGGGGCGGAATAATCTTATTTTGGACATTTACTGACGGTGACGGCTCAATTTAAAAATGGATGTGTTGACTTTTTGGGTTGAAACCTTTTTAAAGCCTCTCGTGCTTGTCAGTCTGGTGTCGAGCAGCATATTGACTTTTCTTTCCTTGCATGTGCTCCACGTGAGAAGCCTCGCTCTGCTCTGTACCTACAACATGCTACGCTCATGGAGAATAATGTCATCACGCCGTGCTGTCAGAGGGGATTACAGCTCAACACATTTTCATCTACATTGTGTTTTTAATATATGAAAATGGGGTTTTGTATTATACGTCGGCGATGAGCTGTCAGGGGCATTAGGTTGCCCCGTGTGAGTTTAACATGCGACATGATGAACAGCTTTCATGAAGCACGTCGCGGTGCACTGACATTACGCCATAAAAGGTCCGCGGTTCCTAATTCACAGGCTGACACGCCATCCCGTCGTCACGTTCGCTCATGGTGGTATTACATCAATGTAATGACAATTCAAAGATGGCTTTATTGAGGATTATATAAGTGTGTGTGTGTGTGTGTGCATGTCTCTATTTAACACACACACACACACACACACACACACACACACACACACACACACACACACACACACACACACACACGCACACACACACCCACCCACACCCCATCAAGAGCTGTGACACAGGACTATTCTAGAGAGGAGGTGGCTGCGGAGTTGAATGGGCCTCATTGTGTTCAACGGCACTATCTTGGAGACAGAGTGGCTAGCCAATAACACACACACACACACACACACACACACACACACACACACACACACACACACACACACAATAAGAAGCCCTGTACTGGAATCAACACAATCCACATTTAGCCTTCTGCTTATCTCCTCGTACACCTGACACTTTTAAACACTTTTGTTGCAGCAGAAGGAAATTCTTGTTGAAACCAAGTGACATTTTCCATGAAAGCTTGTTGATTTGGGGCGGCAGCAGCTCAGCCCATGGGTGACTCGGCTGTTCAAGTCTCTGTGTGGACCATGAATGGAGTGTGCTCGTGGCGCTAAGCCATTTGACCCCCTCGCTCTAACATCTCTCCATTAATTGCATGTATATAGGTCCTGTATTTCGGGCCTGTGTGTGTGTGTGTGTGTAACATGAATAACATATAATAATGATAACAGGCTAATTTAGCCCTCACTATTTCCAGAGCACATTTAAAATCATGCAAGAGAAGAATCTGCTTTAGTTTCATTGATGCACCATCTGTCCGAGCGTGAACTCTCACCATGTTGCCACTAACACCTTGGCATCGCTTTCCTCAACCTTAAACATTCTCATGGCAACTGAGGGAAAACCTGCAGCGAGTAGCAATTAGAGAGCAATTTGTGTAGAGCCAGCACACTAACTTTTATGTGCTGCTTACTTACTGGCTGTAAAATCACTTTCCACCTGCGAGCTGTGATTGTGATGCGGCAGGTTGCAGCTTCAGTGCGCGTGAAGTAGTAAAAGCATACTTTTTATATTCTTTTCTGTGAACACGAGAGGAGTTTCAACTCGACTGTACACAAATGAAGAATGAGAATTAAAAATCCCTGTTACAGTAGTTTTCATTTGCCGTGTTAGCAGTGTTGGTCAGCAGGTCGGTCGGTCCATCGCTGCGTTCCAGGCTGCAAATATCTCTTGAAGTAGTTGGATTGATTGCCATGAGACGTTTTACATAAACGTGAGGCCCAGAGACTGAGTTGAATCTGGTGATCCCCTGAAAAGACCGGCACCACCCAGACCGGCAGACTTTGGGCCAGATATTCTCTTCAGGATTCATTGTAATTTCTTATTCCTGACTTTTCTTTTGGCCCATCGCTGAGTCCAAAGGCCGGGACTCTACTTTGTTTATGACTATAGATGCGCGTCCTCCACAGAGCTGGGTCTGTCCGACGTTCCTGCCTGTCAAAGGGAAGGTTTTCATCTCCCAACACCTCCCTAGGGTAGGCGCTTGTACCCGCGACCTGGTTCTTTGGGTCCTGACCCAGCTTTCATGACCACAGGTGAGGGTAGGAACCAGGACTGAGCGGTAGATCCGGAGCTTTGCCTTCCTCAGCTCTCTTTTCATCACAACGGTGCGGTAGAGCGACTGCAGCACCGCCCCCGCTGCTCCGATTCTCCGGCCAAACTCACGCTCCATCGTCCCCTCACTCGTGAACAAGATCCCGAGGTCCTTGAACTCCTTCACTTGGGTTCAGGACTCATTCCCTACCTGGAGTAACAACCTACCGGTTTCCTGCTTAGAGCCACGGCCTCAGATTTAGAGATGCTGATCCTCATCCCGGCCGTTTCACACTCGGCTGTGAACCGATCCAGTGAGTGCTGAAAGTCACTGATCAGCGACGCCATCAGGACCACATCATCTGCAAAAAGCAGAGACGAGATCCTTAGCCCACTGAACTGCAACCCCTCCCCACCACGACTACGCCTCCATATCCTGTTTTTAGAGATCATGTGGCACACCCAGGTTATTTTGTTCTGGCAACACCAGTGATTTAAACAGATGACATCCAAACAGCTCCTCACTATAGATGTAGATGCGGTCAAAGCTAGAAAGAGAGCCACATGAGCGTCGCACATTTTCAACCCCACTCAAGAGGGCACGAAGTGTTTCAACACCACTATCATGCTACCGTGCGTGAGTACAGTCGGTTCAGTTTGACCTTTTCTTTGGGTCACTCACTGATCTTTGGCGCTTCAATTTCGTTTTGTTTATTGTCGAAGCTTTTGAAGATTAAAAGGAAAAGAATATTGTTTTCTCCAAACAGTATTTTGAATTTTGTGTCCTGTTAAAAGCATATTGTCAACGCAAAGCTCAGTTTGTTCCCATTTGGTTCAGCGGACCAGGGGTGATCTTATTTCTGGGACTTAGGGAGGTGTTCCAGGCACGTCCAGCTGGGAGGAGGCCTCGGGGAAGACCCAGGACCAGGTGGAGAGATTAGATCTCCACACTGGCCTGGGAACGCCTCAGGATCCCCCAGTTAGAGCTGGTTAATGTGGCCCGGGAAAGGGAAGTTTGGGGTCCCCTGCTAAAGCTGCTGCCCCCGCTACCCCACCCCGTATAAGAGGCTGAAGATGAGATGAGAACAAGTGCAAATTTAAAGCTTTCACTTGATGATTGTGTGCAGGAGAGACGAGCATGTTGAGTTTTTTACTGCTGCAACAGAGGAAGTTGAGATGTGATAAAAATCACACAGGGCTGGGACACACAGACACACGAGCACGTACGCACACACACACACACACACACACACACTGTCGGCTGTTGCTTGAGTCCACACATGCCGTCAGATCTGTCTTCTCTCACACACATATGCGCGGACACAATCACAATTAGAGAACAAACGACTCATACTTGATTTATCCTGAAATACTGTTGAGTATCTGCTGTGGCTCTCACTCTGCTGTACTTCTCACAACCGTTGAATATATATGACACGCAGTGAAACACGACTTGAATATAATCCAGCCAGCAGGAGATAAAAGCCTGCAGACAGGTAGAAGTGTTTACGCCGCCTGAATAAACACAAATAAATGACATCCACAATCATCGTGCACATGGGAAATGCCTGTTTGGTGCGGCGTTGGATGCATAACATGCACCATTTTGTTCGAAATGAAGAGGTCTGAGGTATTTTCATGTCCTCTTTAATCAAGGGCTCACTTCCTGTTTCCTTGCAGCTCTTTCTTTTTTTTCTGGTTTGCTGTTGCATCTCTTTTCCCACAGTTACATTTTCTTGATTTCGTGTGAGGTAGCCTTCATTTAAGTCACTTACTTAAGTCAGGCTGAGCATGTGTTATTATTATGGCTTAGATTTAGATTTATATAGCATCTTTCGCAGCGTTCAAGGCGCTTTACAGAGTCCAGGTTCATACACACAGACGTACATGGTGGTGGTAAACTACGCAGTATTCACAGCTGCCCTGGGGCAGACTGACGGAAGCGTGGCAGCCAATCAGCGCCTACGGCCCCTCCGACCACCTCCTCAAACATACAACAGTCATACACAACTCGTTTTTGAGTCGGACCAAGTTTCACGTTCAGCGACGCTGACGTCTCCTGTCTGTCAGATCATGTGACACGGTGTCAGAGGTTACGGTTACTGTGAATCACTGGTGTAAGGCTACACATCTCGACTTCTGCCTCAGAGCTTTCAACCAAATCTTTATTATCAATATCCATAACGGTTCACAGGGGCTGACAGGCTGTTTTACGCGTACAGTGTCAGCACATAAACCGCGAGCGTTGGCTCCACATCCCAGATGTTTTACTCGAACAATATGAGGTGGAATTAAACAACGAGACGTCCAGATTCAATGACGGGTTACGGACACTGTTGGCAAATCATATAGGGAGTGACTAATCGAGCCTTTCGTGACCTGTTTCATATTAAAATCTGTTTTAAATCTCTCAATTTGTGACTTGATATGACCTAAGAGAGTTAACCTCGGCCCAAATGCTTTCCAAGAAACGCTCTCTGTGACGTAATGTCATGCACCAGATGGTTTGTTTTACAGAAACATCTGAAAAGCTGTCAATGGAAAGGGTTTGGATATCAGTTTAGAGGAGAGCTCTTTAATCTTTGAGCACCTCCCTCTCATACGGGGCAGCGAACGTGCAAAAGTCTGTGGTGACATTTGAATCTGAATGCAATTTAACACGTGGAAGGGCTGGTGGACACCGAGCAAAGTGGCAATACACATGCTTTTTCTTTAACTTACCATTGTGAGGTTAACGTTGATCGCATAGTGTAATGGCCATAGAATAGTAATGACACCATCGCTGTATATATTGGATCCCTATAAGCTTTTCACAGCATGACTTTACAGCACATAGGAAGAGGTAAGAGCTTGAGTTGCACTTGTACTCGTAAAGGTAATGAAATTATAACACAGAAGCTCTGTCGTCTGAACCAAACGCTTCCCACATTGTCATCAGCAGCACATTTAAGTTTCACTGCTTTAGTTCTTACTTTTATAATAAATGCCCTCGGCACGCGGCATCACTGCCCACAAGAGAGGGGGGCGTACCTGTGTTCCCCGCTTTGTATGTGACCGGAGAACATGGGACCCTTTTTTAAGAAAGAAGTAAGTTATTTAAGAAGTTATTTATTCCACATCAGTGCCGAATTGCCCGGCAACGGAACGTAGGACCCGGGGAACGTAGGACCCGGGGATCATAGGACCCGGGGAACATAAAACCCGGGGAACGTAGGACCCGGGGAACGAAGGACCCGAGGACAGGTGACCCGGGGAACGTAGGACCCGGGGAACGTAGGACCCGGGGATCATAGGACCCGGGGAACATAAAACCCGGGGAACGTAGGACCCGGGGAACGAAGGACCCGAGGACAGGGGACCCGGGGAACGTAGGACCCGGGGAACGTAGGACCCGGGGATCATAGGACCCGGGGAACATAAAACCCGGGGAACGTAGGACCCGGGGAACAGAGGACCCGGGGATCGTAGGACCAGGGGAACGTAGGACCCGGGGAACAGAGGACCCGGGGATCGTAGGACCAGGGGAACGTAGGACCCGGGGATCGTAGGACCAGGGGAACGTAGGACCCGGGGAACATAAAACCCGGGGAACGTAGGACCCGGGGAACGTAGGACCCGGGGAACGTAGGGATGAGGCAACGACAGTAGCTGTCATCAGATCAGGAGGTTACAAAGCCTGCCTGCTAATTAATGCTACCGTGTGTTGAACTCTGCCTTTACCCTAGCACTGAGATCATGGTTTCTAGTTCAAATTGGGATGCTTACAGTTGTTTCTTGTTTTAGACAGTAGCCAGGCTGCTACCGCTAATGCTAGCGTACTGCTACTACCTGTAATGACATATGAAAACCTCCTTGTCCATAGCACTTCCAAACCAGTGCCGTGTCATCTGTTGTCGGTAACGTTATCTCTGAGAAAAACTGTATTTTATACAAAAATAACAATAACACCACTTGGAAACATTAGGTTGGGGGAATGTGATTTGTGGACTATTCTCCCTGATTCTCCTTTGTTGTCAAGGTTGTAGTTATCGTCAGAGGGCACTTGTCTAATCTGTTTTATTGCAACACACACACACACACACACACACACAGTCACACACTGTCTTATTTTCTCATTTCATGTCACCCCCCGTCTCTCTCCACCTATTTCCGTCTCCTCTCAGCCCGACTCTGGTACAGTGTCACGCTGCCTCGCTGCAGGTCTGCTGCCATTACTGCCAATCTGCCGTCCCGGTGCTTTTTCATCAGCGTCGGATAATGACGGAGAGAAAGTTCTATTATTATACAATGGGGTTTTTCTTTTATGTGAACATGTATGCAGCTGCGATTACTGCGTCATGTGAACCATGGAGCAGAGATGAGTGAACATAATTAGCTGATAGCACTTCTGGTCCCCAGGGATAAATACCAGTGACGGGGTCGACGCCAAATTTCCACTGGTGCATTAGAGATGAATTGAATCCACTTTGAATATTCAGAATACGTTCTCAAAGTGAGCACTGTTCATCCACGCGGTTCACTTCTCCCCTTGTCCCCACCCTCGGGGCGGACTTTGCACCCACATGTATCTTTATGATTTTTGAGCAAACAAACGTAAAACACTGAGCAGGGTCATGCTGTTAATGACCAAACTGCCTTTCTGTTCATTCACAGTCGTATATTTCGTTCCCACCAGCGGCACCCTCAGGAAAAACTTAACATTAGAGCAAAGACACCAGTGTTTGGTTCATCGCATCATTCAGTGTCATACTGTGGGGTGGGATGATACAGCAGCGAGCTTCCTACAGACTCTGCTACGGTGCAGTGGAAGAGTGTTTTGACTCTGTTATTTTACTGAAATCAGCATATCTGTCACTTCCTCCTGTTACAAACAGGACCGTATAACAATGCTCAGTGTATCGAGCAGAGTTTCCAACGTGCCTGAAATGAAGAACACCTCAGCTAACGCGGCTATACATTTGTTTTATGTAATACATTTATCACCTGGGGAAAAAAGAGCTAAATTCAGATGAAAGTTTGGTCTCACAGCGCACTCACACTGTCCATCCGTACCGTGCCCAAACAGGTTTTACGGGTAAAGCCTAGTTCGTTTGACCAGTGTGAGTGCAACCGCACCGCACCTAGCTGCGGCCCGTTTGGGAGAGGTGGGCTTTTGTAAAGCACGTTTGCACGTGTACGAGCACGAGGCCTACGGCGGTTCTGAGGTCATTTCCTGTGTTCCTGTTGGGACGTAGAAAAAAGAAGGAGGGACCATGCGCGGACATTTCAAACAATGGCGGTGAAAGGTTCAGGTTGGTGTGATGCGGAGGTGGAGTGTTTACTGCAGATTTGGTCGATGAAAAGATTCAAAAACAGTGGACAAGACGCACAAAAACTCCGAGGTCTACGGAAAGATCTGGAAACAAAGCCACGCATCGCCATGACGTCATCAATGCGTGTGACGTGTTACGGCGTGATGACGTATAGGCAGCAAGAAGCATTCTCCGAGGCCCAGGTAGTGTGAGTACAAACGGGCCTGGAGGGGGGGGACAAGGACCCTAAAGCACGGGGCACGGGACAGAGGCACAGTGGGAGTGCGCCCTTAAAAATGCATTAATTGGGTCAAAATCTAAATTAGAATTCTATCTGCAATTTAACTTCTAACGTTGTCTGTTAGAAGTTAAATTGCTCGCTGACCCGGGGAGAACATGCAAACTCCACACAGAAGGGCCCAAGCTGGAATTCGAACCAGGAACCCTCTCACTGTGATGCGACAGCGCTAAACCACCACAATCCCTCCCCTCCAGTGGTCATGTCTGCTGTAAAGTTGGACATTGAAACACGGGGGTTTACGGGGGTTGGACTCTTTTTTTGAGCCAGCCCCAAGTGGCCGTTCCTGGAACTACAGCTCTTGGCGCTCGCCTGACGACTGAGCTGCATGTGGAAACAGATTGTATTGAGAAAGCTGCCCTCGCTGTTAAACAACACTTGCTGTCACCAGTCATTTTTTGAGAAACAAGACTTGGTGTGAAGCAGGAAATGTGTGCTTGTGTGTTCGTGGTTTCATACTGATGAGTGTGCACATCTTAAAAACTCATTGACGAGGCACGAAGCTGGAGAAAAGCCCCCGACTCTTCTGCACCCCTCACTGTTTCGGGACATAATGCAGCATATTGTCAGCAAATAGAGAGGCTGTCTGTGCGCCTAAATGATCCAATTTATCTATTTGAGCATTGCACAGCTGCGTTTGTGTTCAAATGGTACCAGTGTTCAGGAAAGGCTTCACCATCCTCAGCTAAATTCAGGAATGTGTTGTTCTCTCCCGGGTCGAGACCTTCTTTGTGCTTTATGGGAATCCTAATTTAATACACACTGGCACAGCAACGTATACAGACATGAATGGGACCTATTCACATTGGAGACAGGATGACCTACTCACCTTTTTTGGAGCGGTAGTTGCTCACGTTAAGAATAAGCTCGCGCCCCCCCTGAATCACATCCTGTCTCCTACATTGTCCTCCTGTGCTCGCACTAATTACTCTCATTAAAGGAACCCACCTTCTTCCTCTCCCCACTCTTCTGCCACTCCTCCTACCATCATCCTTTTAAGGTCAGAGGGATTTAGTTTTTCCTTTCTGTTGCCGGGGTACCGCACCAGTTTACAGTCGGTTGATTAAAACAGAAGTGAACCAGGAAATGAAGCTTATCGTGCTCCCTTTTGCCAAAACATGTAAAAAGTAAGCAATGCAAAGAGCAGGAAATTGAACGAGCAGTGAAGTGGCGGGCGGGCTGCCGGGGCGTTTGAGCCGTGCAACTTTGCAGCAGGTTTGATGTCAGTGAGTAGATGTAGTGGGGTGATGTTGTTGCGCCATATTATGAACAAGGCAGTGTAGCGCAGACTTTTATTTTGAAGGGTAGTGTTTTGTGATGGCATGCTTTTTTATTCCGTTGAGTTTTATTTCTATGAGAGGAAATTAGGTAATTGTTAAATGTTCATAGTAATGTTTTGAACAGTAATGCATACCAGGGAAAATGTCGGATAATTACCGGAAGTATAAGCAATGTTTTATTTTCTAAACCTGTACGTAATGCGTTCTGTCTGGTTGCTACTTCCCCTTTGGTCCGTGATTGTCCCAGAAAGCGCACCGAGAGCGTATATGTGAATGTTTCTGCTCCGTAATGCAGGTACGAAGGTAGACACAGGAATAAACTGTTGCAATCATCCAGGAGTGTGTCTTTGTCGACTACACAACACAACGCAGAGTTAGAACCACTACTTAGGGCGCACTCACACTGTGCGTCTGTCCCGTGCCCCGTGCTTTAGGGTCCTTGTCCCCCCCTCCAGGCCCGTTTGTACTCACACTACCTGGGCCTCGGCGAATGCTTCTTGCTGCCTATACGTCATCACGCCGTAACACGTCACACGCATTGATGACGTCATGGCGATGCGTGGCTTTGTTTCCAAATCTTTCCGTAGACCTCGGAGTTTTTGTGCGTCTTGTCGACTGTTTTTGAATCTTTTCATCGACCAAAACGTGTGCTAAAGTGTCCTCTAGGAGCCAAAACGTGTGCTAAGGTGCCCTCTAGGAGCCAAAATGTGTGCTAAAGTGTCCTCTAGGTGCATAAACGTGTGCTAAAGTGTCCTCTAGGAGCCAAACCATGTGTTAAAGTGTCCTCTAGGAGCATAAACGTTTGTTAAAGTGACCTCTAGGAGCCAAAACATGTGTTAAAGTGTCCTCTAGGAGCATAAACGTGTGTTAAAGTGTCCTCTAGGCGCCTAAACGTGTGCTAAAGTGTCCTCTAGGCGCCTAAACGTGTGCTAAAGTGTACTCTAGGAGCATAAACGTGTGCTAAAGTGCCCTCTAGGAGCCTAAACGTGTGCTAAAGTGTCCTCTAGGAGCCAAAATGTGTGCTAAAGTGTCCTCTAGGAGCATAAACGTGTGCTAAAGTGCCCTCTAGGAGCCTAAACGTGTGCTAAAGTGCCCTCTAGGAGCCTAAACGTGTGTTAAAGTGTCCTCTAGGAGCATAAACGTGTGTTAAAGTGTCCTCTAGGAGCTAAAATGTGTGCTAAAGTGTTCTCTAGGAGCCAAAGGCCCAGTTTCAGGAGCCCGGTCCATATTCAACAGAAGGATCCAGAGAACAAAGAGTTAGTGAGCGTCTTGCTCCATAGCTGCTCATCTCATCCGTGGAAGCCTCCATGTTGTTTACACTGAACAGTCGCTTCGGTCTCTTGGCAAACTTCTCCAAATTTTCCGCGCCGCACGTTCCCAGACTGATCTGCGAGTGAAATACAACGGAGCTCAGAGATCAGGACGGTCTCACGAGGCTATCGTAACACAGCTCCATACGGAAGTTTTTCAATGTTGTGTGCCTAAAAATAGTCTCTCTTCATCAGACAAACTTCTCGGCGTGTAAAGTAGCTTTAAAACAGATGGGCTACGAACAGATGGCGAAGGAAAAAAGGGAGAAACAATCGTATTGTTCAATAGTCGAATAGTTTTAGAGTCAGAGGCAGCCGGTGTGTGGTTTGCAGGAACAGGCAGCTTCAGCCAATGGATGTTTTATTTGTTGATTTTTAAGTTTTAATCAGAATTCCCTTCATCGGCAGTGTAACAAATGTGCTGAAAATAGCTCTGGTGGTGTTGGTGCAGATCCTCCCTGTGCATTGATTTAGAGCATGTAACATGATCTGTAAATGTCTGCCCTGAGAGGGAAAGTGCAGCGGTTCCTGCTCTCTAGCGTAAATTGAATTATGGATTACATCTGACTGAACTTGATCCCGTTTTTCCAGTTGGTCAACGATTTAACATTTTTAGATCGAGGTGCTGTCTGATCTTTGTCATCCTTTCTTCTATCTTTAAAGCTGCTTTTTCTTCAACGTAATGTTTTTCTTTCACACGCAGCAAACAACAGGAGACTTTCTGTGTCAGACGCGTTCTCACTTAGGGCGCCCTCCCACTGTGCGTCCGTCCCGTGCCCCGTGCTTTAGGGTCCTTGTCCCCCCCTCCAGGCCCGTTTGTACTCACACTACCTGGGCCTCGGAGAATGCTTCTTGCTGCCTATACGTCATCACGCCGTAACACGTCACACGCATTGATGACGTCATGGCGATGCGTGGCTTTGTTTCCAGATCTTTCCTCAGACCTCAGAGTTTTTGTGCGTCTTGTCGACTGTTTTTGAATCTTTTCATCGACCAAATCTGCAGTAAACACTCCACCTCCGCATCACACCAACGTGAACCTTTCACCGCCATTGTTTGAAATGTCCGCGCATGGTCCCTCCTTCTTTTTTCTATGTCCCAACAGGCGCACAGGAAATGAACTCAGAACCGCCGTAGGCCTCGTGCTCGTACACCCAGGTTTAAAGTCATGTCCAGTCCAACTGATTTGGACATTTACGTTCCCTCATACGGCTCCGCTAATGGCTAATGTCTAATGTCAGATTTACAGCGTATGTGTGAAAAGGGCTTGAATTTACTTCACGTCGACCCTCTAAACCCGGGATGTCAAACTGCTCCAATAAAGGTTCGCTGTGGCTGCAGGTCAAGCAAAAACACACCTGGTCCAACAAATCAACTGTGTGAAGTCATTTCAAGTGATTGAGTAAGTCGAGTCAGGTGTGTTCTTGCTTGGTTGGAATGAAAACCTGCAGCCACACGGCCCTTTACTGGATCACTCTGACACCCCGGCTCTAAACTGATCAACAGCAGAAGCAAAGGCCTTTTAATTGAGTTATACAACATAAAAGCAGTTTCAGGAACTTGTGCGCAAAGTCCATAAAAGGCACTGATTCTTCGGGTGGCCGGTCCCAGCTGCACGGCCGTATGCAGAACGGCTCTGTGTGCAAGCCAACACATGCAAATCTGCAGCAGCCATGAGTGTGCTCTCTCATCCTGCCGTCACAAGAAGGAAGGCTTAACATCACTGACAGGCCCTCTGTAATTAAGGCGTGCGTATGTTCGCATGTATGTGTGGCTGATTGGATGCTGAAGAGTCAATATGAGGAGGAGCGGGCAGATGTTGCTGAATTACCAGGAACTCAATCAGACCCTGCTGTATGGGAATTATGCAGTGTTGTGAATGCATGCCTGGCACATGCAGAAGGGTAAGAGTTGTCTTTAATCTGCAGCAGTAATGTGTATCTTCTGCCTGTGTGTATCTTTGTCACTGAATTGTCTTTGTGCACCGGTTTGTGTCTCAGTCTAACAGCGGGGGTAAGGTGCTAGCTGCGTGTTGCACTCCCCCACTACTCGCATCATTAACAGGTTGTCGTCCAGTGTTTAATGAGCTGCCAGTCGCCTCTCACTCCTCACGCTTTTCCCTCCAGAGACAGCCAGAACGTCCCGACGAGACGGGTGCTCATTTGCTAATTTTTCGATTTTGTGGAGAGGGGGAAAAAAAGCCTTATTTGTCTGGGTGTCAGTCAGATTAGTGTCAGCGCGACCGCCTGTGTGTATCAGCCGAGGCCTCTGTTTACCTCGACAAAAAGGTGGCAGGTATTAATTACAGACGGGTCATTATTGCCTAGAGCAGGGTTGCAGTGGCCTGTCTCATCTCATCTCATCTTCAGTCTCTTATCCGGGGTCGGGTCGCGGGGGCAGCAGCTTTAGCAGGGGACCCCAAACTTCCATTTCCCCACATTAACCGTCCTGTTGCCCTCAAATTTCACTAACACCATTTATTCTAGGGGTCAATTTGACCGTTAAACATCTGTAAAATGATCATAATCAATGTGTGACTCAAGTGAAGTCGGGTACTTTATGTTTTTATTTAACAGAATGAAAAATATCACTGATGTTAAACTGCATGGAGGGATTTCTGTGTGTGTGTTTTACAGTAAGTCTGTTATTTTAAGTGCTATTTTGTGTTATTTGTAACATCTGGAATGAAAGTAACGTCCGTTATCAAGGACAGCAGCGTGAATTTGACCTCATATAATATTTGAATTGTAAAATAAACAATAATAATAATGATTAAATCATCCAGATTATCAAACTGACCCAAAGGAACAGCGATGAGACAAGTTCATGTACGATAAGAACAATAAAAAAATATATAATCATGACAATTTTAGGTTTTTCATGAGTCGTCCCCATAAAATGAGGAAAAGTCATAAATATAAAGCAGAAAAATAAAAAAACGATGTCATTATTTAGAGATTTTAAACATTAAATGGGGTCAAATTGACCCTTAGGAGAGCAGGAGGGTTGACCAGCTCTAACTGGGGGATCCTGAGGCGTTCCCAGGCCAGTGTGGAGATCTAATCTCTCCACCTAGTCCTGGGTCTTCCCCGAGGCCTCCTCCCAGCTGGACGTGCCTGGAACACCTCCCTAGGGAGGCGCCCAGGGTTCATCCTTACCAGATGATCCTGAACCACCTCAACTGGCTCCTTTCAACACAAAGGAGCAGCGGCTCTACTCCGAGTTCCTCACGGATGCTGAACTTCTCCCCCTCTCTCTAAGGGAGACTCCAGCCCCCCTCCTGAGGAAACACATTTCAGCCGTCAGTGTGCTGTGACGACCTGCGGTTCAGAGAGGGATAGAAAAGGCTGATGGGTAATTAGAGCTCTGTATTAAGAATAGTTTTCTAATACATGGCCTTGCACAAAAGTTAGCCATCCTTTAATGTTTTTGTTCTAAGGGTTAGGGGTTAATGAACTGTTCTAAGTATTAGGTATAATACACATAATTAAATGATAATTATAATCAATATATTAGTTGTAACCCCAACAGAAGGCCATCAAAGCCACCGTGTCTCTCTTTGTGTTGTAGTCCTGGAGATGATTAACAGTTCAGTCGCTGTGGACCAAAGGTCGAGTTGCAAACACTTGCCCTCCCTCTTTGCATTTTAAAGGAGATTTGGTTGTAATAATATTTTACGGCTCCCTGTTGTTGCCACGGCTGTGTGGGTGTTTTCGCTGCGGTTCTGCACCATTAGCGCATCAAATAACCAACTATTGATGAAACATGTCCCTGCTGTGCTGGAGCCGTATCAGCAACATTTGCCTGCGGCGTCTCTTTCACTGGTTTCACATGTAAAGCCTGATGTTACAGGTGAAGCTGAATTTGCGTTCGCTGCAACAGACGAAAGTCGAGGGAAACTTCCCCTACCTTCCCCTAAGTCGAGTCCCCTGAGGTTTAAATCACGTGGTTGACCTGAGAGTTTCACTTCCCACAGCTCGAGTGCACATCAGTGAATTTAACTGTGACTGTACTGAAATAATTCCAGGTAGGGAATGAGTCCTTACCCCAAGTGAAGGAGTTCAAGTACCTCGGGATCTTGTTCACGAGTGAGGGGACGATGGAGCGTGAGTTTGGCCGGAGAATCGGAGCAGCGGGGGCGGAGCTTCAGTCGCTCTACCGCACCGTTGTGACCAAAAGAGAGCTGAGGAAGACAAAGCTCTGGATCTACCGGTCAGTCCTGGTTCCTACCCTCACCTGTGGTCATGAAAGCTGGGTCAGGACCCAAAGAACCAGGTCGTGGCTACAAGCGTCTGAAATGTGTTTCCTCAGGAGGGGGGCTGGAGTCTCCCTTAGAGAGAGGGGGAGAAGTTCAGCATCCGTGAGGAACTCGGAGTAGAGCCGCTGCTCCTTTGCGTGGAAAGGAGCCAGTTGAGGTGGTTCAGGATCATCTGGTAAGGATGAACCCTGGGCGCCTCCCTAGGGAGGTGTTCCAGGCACGTCCAGCTGGGAGGAGGCCTCGGGGAAGACCCAGGACCAGGTGGAGAGATTAGATCTCCACACTGGCCTGGGAACGCCTCAGGATCCCCCAGTTAGAGCTGGTTAATGTGGCCCGGGAAAGGGAAGTTTGGGGTCCCCTGCTAAAGCTGCTGCCCCCGCGACCCGACCCCGGATAAGCGGTTGAAGATGAGATGAGATGAGATGTACTGAAATATCACAAACAAGATCCCATGTGTGTATTAATTTGTCTTTCCTGAGTCCCCCTGAGAGGAGATTATGATTGCGGGATGTTTCTGCAGCTTCTCTCTCGGTGCTGTAGCAGTGGGAACGGTTCAGAGAGCAGATTAAATGTCTGTGGTTTCATCCAAAGCTGCATCAGGTTTGTTTTACGATGACCTCCCACCCCGCGGGCCGTCTGTTCGATAGTTAATACAACCGTTTTCACCTCGAGGTCCGTTTATTTGCTGGAGCTTTCCATCGTATCATCAATCTTCAACAGCAGAGATTGGACAGTTGTCATGGAAACGTTCATTTAATTTAGTTTCCCTTGTTGTGAGCTGTTGACTTTAAATCTCAGCACTAAACAAACCCTCCAGGGAGGAAGTCAGGGCGGATTCTTGATCGTACGAAGCATTCGAGTTTGAGTTCAACCATATTTCCGTCCTCTCTCCTACCGACGTGTGCATGTTGGATTATTTTAGCCATGAAGGTGATCTTTTTCTTTTTTTAAGATCATTTTTGTTGCAGTTTTTCAAGCCTTTATTTTAAAGAACAGACGGGAAATTGATCGGGAGAGAGAGGGGGGGACATGTAGCAGGTCGGAGTCGAACCCGCAGCCGCTGCCTCGAGGACCTTCAGCCTCTTTACATGGGAGGACTGCTCTGACCACTGAGCCCTTGGCCGCCCTGAAGGTGATCTTTTTGAAGCTGAAGTGGTTATATTGTCTAAACTCAACCAGACCAAAGGTATAGTGATATGACCAGAACAGAAGAGCTGCTAAATGGACCTTGTGGTTGGATTGTGTCCTCAACATGTTGCCGTTCTTATTTTATTATTTACTTATATTTTATTTGACATTTCTGTAAATATACCAGTTTTAACCAGAAGGCTAGTTATCATCTGTCACCTCCTTAAAAGGCAAATTACAAGAAGGGTTAAGAAACAACACTTTAACTAAGACGAGAAGAACGAGGTCGCGGGTCCAAGGGGCCGAAATGTGTTTCCTCAGGAGGGGGGCTGGAGTCTCCCTTAGAGAGAGGGGGAGAAGTTCAGCATCCGTGAGGAACTCGGAGTAGAGCCGCTGCTCCTTTGTGTTGAAAGGAGCCAGTTGAGGTGGTTCAGGATCATCTGGTAAGGATGAACCCTGGGCGCCTCCCTAGGGAGGTGTTCCAGGCACGTCCAGCTGGGAGGAGGCCTCGGGGAAGACCCAGGACCAGGTGGAGAGATTAGATCTCCACACTGGCCTGGAAACGCCTCAGGATCCCCCAGTTAGAGCTGGTTAATGTGGCCCGGGAAAGGGAAGTTTGGGGTCCCCTGCTAAAGCTGCTGCCCCCGAGACCCGACCCCGGATAAGAGGCTGAAGATGAGATGAGATGAAGAACAACACTTTGTGATAACACATTAATCATAACCACAAATCCTGTAATTTGGCATAACATGCATAAATCATGCAGGACAAACAAGAGTCAGCATCAGACAAATACAAATAAAGGTAAATGGTAGAAATCCGTACAGCGAGGCATATGCAGCCCACCGGAGCAGACAGGACACGCACACAACAGGACGACCTACAGCCACATTTAACTAACTAACCTCAGCTTCTACCACAGAAACAACTCATAACAACGACTCCATCTGCTGATGAAGATCATTCGTTTGGCGTCAGACAGACTTTCTGGTTCCACTGTGTTTCCATCTTCCGTCTGACGTCGGCTGCACTCTAACTGATGACAATGACGGAGAGGGATTTGTGATTTCTCCGAACCAATCACAGGAGATTTCTGGTCCGGACTGGCAGACGTCCGCTTTAGCCCTACTCTAACTAGAATGGGGATAAAATAATTCAATCACGCTGCTCTTCCAGGCTTCTCGAACGCTACTGGACCAAATCAATCAGATTCTGATAGTAAAGGGAGTCGTTTCGCTGGAGGCTGCGTCGCGTCGCGGTTGCAAACGAGTTGGCTCGTCCTAGCCTGTGACGTAAGCGCAATGTCAGTGTGTGACTTGTAATTCCTCCTCTCACCAAACTACTGCTGTTGGGCCCGATTAAGAACACACACACACATGGATTCAGTTTGCTGGAGCACTTTTTTAAAGGCAGAGCCGGCTCCAGATGCAGCAGGTGCCCTGGGGCTGGAAAGCTGGTTGTTTAAACGTGGAACTCAACAGTAAACGCACAGATTTCACGCACACACTGCTGCATTTATACTTGCACATCGTGACTTGACGTGGTTTTGTCTCTCCTTTGAGGCCCAGTCTGTGTTGAGTCGTTTCTCTTATACATTCATAGCGTGATCACACTGTCCTTTTGGCCGCGGCCAAAACCGGTTTTTCAGCTAAAGCCTAGTACCTTTAAGTAGTGTGAGTGCACCCGCTCCGCGCTCAACTGGGGCCAGCTGGCCGTCCACGGCCCGCTTGAAATAGGTGGGCTTTAGCGGAGCTGTTTGCACATGTACGAGCACGAGCGTGCGCACGTGTACGAGCACGAGCACGAGCCCTACGGCTGTAGCGTTATGTCCGCCTGTTCGGACGTGTAAATAGAAGGACGGACCATGCGCGGACATTTAACAACAACAACAATGGCGGTGAAAGGTTCATGTTGTGTTTACTGCAGATTTGGTCGGATGAAAATATTCAAAAACAGTCGACAAGACGCACAAAAACTCCGAGGTCTATGGAAAGATTTGTAAACAAAGCCACACACACGCGATCAATGCATGTGACGTGTTACGGCATGATGGCGTATGGACAGCAAGAAGCATTGGCCGTGGCCCAGGCAGTGTGAGTACAAACGGGCCTGGGGCGCGGGGGGGAGAGGGAGGGGGGACAAGTACCCTAAAGTCCGGGTCGTGGTCCGGAAGGACAGTGTGATCACGCCCTCAGACACTTCCAGGCTCATTCAGAGGGCTTGTAAAATTACAGTAAAAGTGGAAACGTAACAGTTATATCCCTGCAGGGACTGACGTATGACTCTGTTCTTACTTGCTCATCTGTCGCGTGGTGTCAGGTTCATTACTGAAGGATACATATTTTATTTTCTGCCTTCATTTAATCTTTCCTCGATGTCACGGTGTTAACATGAACAATGTGCTCCGGTGGTAATCACACCTTGGAGCTGAAATGTACACCTATTGTGCTCCGCTGCCTGAAGCCGTTAGTAGTTTCGTGCCATGTTGTCGCCTCCGGTGATGTTTCATTAAAATCATGAATAATGCGTCACGTCGATGTGCCGTGATGCTCTGCGAGGAGCCCCGAGCGTTTGGCGATGCAGAATGGGCTTGTTGTTGAGTGCAATGTGAAGCCGTGCAGCAGTGGGAGCTTTAAAATATCAGCAAACTTTCTGTTTTTAAAGACTCTGAGCAGAGAGGAGGAAGGAGACGGAGAGAAACAGGGCTGAAGGAGAGACAGGAGAGGAAGAGAATGACAATGAGGTGTCAGCTAGGAGACGATTGGAAAAGGTGTCAATAAGTGTTATTTGTGTGTGTGCGCGCATGTGTGTGTGTGTGTGTGTGTGTGTGTGTGTGTGTGTGTGTGTGTGTGTGTGTGTGTGTGTGTGTGTGTGTGTGTGTGTGTGTGTGTGTGTGTGTGTGTGTGTGTGTGTGTGTGTGTGTGTGTGTGTGTGTGTGTGTGTGTGTGTGTGTGTGTGTGTGTGTGTGTGTGTGTGTGTGTGTGTGTGTGTGTGTGTGTGTGTGTGTGTGTGTGAATCTGAGTGAAGATTAGCATGAGCGCTAGCAGGAGAGAGGGTGTGCAGCAAGCAAACAGCCCAGGGTTATTTACCCAGCTCTCAGAGGGAACGGACATGGTAGCACGCAGCCTCCTCTCTCCAACATACGCCCCGCTGACAAATAGCTCAGGGGGCCTGACATTTTCCTTTTTACATTTCTTTTCTCCCTGTTTTCCTTTTACTTCCACATTCCTGACCTTTCCGGTTAGCGCTGTAAGTGCAGGTGAGGCTTGTGCTGTCGAAGGGGAGGACAGGGCGGCAGAGATAAGGCCACTTGAGATGCTAGCCGGTTAGTTGAGCTGCCAAATGGTCAATGTGGACACTAGTGGCAGGGAAACATGAGGTGTAGAGCTGAGTGAGTGAGTGAGTGAGTGAATGTTTGAGCATCTCATCTCATCTTCAGCCTCTTATCCGGGGTCAGGTCTCGGATCCAACTTGATCCAATCTTCCTCGCCTACGGGAGTCGCCATCTTGTCAGATTTTGACTCCGCCTCATTTCCTCTTACCAAAAAAGGGCATGTATGTGACGTTGGGGGGAGGGAGATACGTCCATCTGGCTGACGTTTAACATGGGGGTCAATGAGAAACTGCTCTATTTTGCAAACTGCTTCTAGTGGACACTCTGAGAACTGCAGTTTTTGGCACTTCCTGATCAACCAGGAAGTCGCTTATTTCAGGTACACTGGGCATGTGTGTGCTGGAAGCAGATTGTCTAATGTTCCCTTTGAAAATCATGGGTGTATAAGTTGGATGGTAGACATAACATAGGGGAACATTTAGCAGTTAGAGCGGCGGATATTTCCGTCACGAGTTGGAGACTAAAAGAGAAATTAATATTTTACTTATGTCAGCAGAAAAAACTGCTGAGATGCATGACTTGGAAAAAATTGCTAATGTCAAACGTGTTTGCTGGTAAAAAAAAAACAAAACAACAACAATAAACTAACAATTAATGCAGCTTTAAACACAATCAATATAATTCAAAGTTGTGGCAGCAGACATGTCAGAGACAGAGGCCTCAAAATAAATAAAAAAACCTAAACTACAGTATTTAGATGTCACTTACAGAAAGAGATTTTGTCATTCGGGTGAACTGGCCCTTTGACATGAGCACTGGCAGAGGGTCAGTACTAGAACAAGTCTCCCTGACACTGTAATTGAAGCATTTCCAGACTCGAGTCTCTGAACTGGCAGCAGAAAACCTTTAAAAGTGCATCCGTCAGTCTCCTCCACTCTCCTTCAGTGGTCTTATTGCTGTAATGCCACTATCTCAGATTGAAGGAGCTCTGATTCTGACAGTGACTGGTGCCGACGCGACACACTGCAGCCACCGTGACCTCTCCGTCGGCCAAGAGAATGATAGTTTCTCTGGTCTGGAGTTGTGTGGAGCTCATCCTGCAGTACGCCGTGTTTAACGCCCCCATATCTTTCCACGTTTCCTCCTTTTTCAGCAGAACAGTCCACAAATGTATGTAAATGTACGTTTGTGAGCTGATAATTTAGTCTGAAGTCGTGCGTGTTATTTTCAGCTACAGTAATTATCTGCCTCCCCCTGTCACTGCCCCCGTCTCCGCAGTGTTTAGGGCTGTTATGTAACAGCGCTGAGGTCAAGGACGCCAGTGTGCATTTTACTCAGCGCAGTTTTTCCAATTAACTCGCTCTTCACCCGTTCTGCAATAACTGTAAAATACTGAACCCGGGTCAGTTAGACCCTGTACACCGGGGACTGCCTGTTCCCCAGGTGAAATCGACTGAAAGCTGTGAAGCCTGAATCGTCCAGAATTAACCACTGAACCTCAACTGGCTGCCTAACACGTGAGGCCTCTAAGGGCGCACTCACACTGTCCTTCCGCACCGGGCCAAAACAGGTTTTACGGGTAGAGCCTAGTGCGTTTGACCAGTGTGAGTGCAACCGCTCCGCACATTACTGCGGCACGCTGGCCGTCCACGGCCCGTCTGAGAGAGGTGGGCTTTAGTAGAGCACGAGCACGAGGCCTACGGCGGTTCTGAGTTCATTTCCTGTGCGCCTGGTGGGACACAGAAAAAAGTGGTGTGATGCGGAGGTGGAGTGTTTACTGCAGATTTGGTCGATGAAAAGATTCAAAAACAGTCGACAAGACGCACAAAAACTCTGAGGTCTACGGAAAGATCTGGAAACAAAGCCACGCATCGCCATGACGTCATCAATGCATGTGACGTGTTACGGCGTGATGACGTATAGGCAGCAAGAAGCATTCTCCGAGGCCCAGGTAGTGTGAGTACAAACGGGCCTGGAGGGGGGACAAGGACCCTAAAGCACGGGGCACGGGACGGAGGCACAGTGTGAGTGCGGCCTTAGGCATCACTGCAGGAAGCAGATCTGAAGCGTCATCGTAAGTGGCACTTGAGTGATGTCGCAAGATCTCTGTTTCACCAACTCTTCTCTTTTTCCAGCTCACAAAATATCTGCGTATCTAATCAGGGTGTTGTCTAATATAGCATCTGCAATATTAGCACTTCCTCTACCTCTGCCCATCCTCCGTTCACGCCTGCAGAGAACAGAGTCTGATTAAAAACACTCACTCATGTAAACTCCAAATAGGTCAGTGGTCCGGGCATATCCAGAAACCTCTGTTGGTTCTCTCTAATGAAGAGCAGACGCCTCGTGGTGTTGCACTGTTGCTATTTGGGAGTAACTCAGCCAGTTCCCGAGCAGATGCCTTTAAAACGACACATTTTTCTATTCTCAGACGGGTCAGGGAGAGGTTACAGAAGGATTTCAAGCCACAGGGGAGTCACGGATCGTGGAAAAGGGGGAGTGAAGTTATATTTCCTGGCATTTTTATGCTGCTGCTGCTGCAGAATACCGTTATTTGCGGAGTTGCTCACTACTCCGTTCGCTTCCTCGTTCTTTTCTGTGCCGCTGCTAAAATTAACTTCCTAAATGTCAAGTCTGAACGTGAGAGGAGGAGGGTGTGGCGTGAAGGCTCGGTGTCACGGCGATAAACAGCGATTTCCACAAAGAGCCACAGTTTCTTTTTATGAAATGTGTACTCGCTCGAGGCCTGTGCATGACACACACACACACTTTCTATTTTCACAAATACACACGGTCACGGCCGACAACTCTGAATTCCCAGCGTGCACGGCGCCTCCTGAGCTGTGCATGTAACAGATAAGTGAGCCGTGGAGTGCAGAGACAGGCTTTGTGATTGCGGTTGGCACCGGACTCGTTACGAGTCTGGACAACGCCGCGGCTGCAGCAATCTGCCGAACCCGATCGGACGCTGTCACACGTGCAACAGCAACTGCTGATCAATCTGTCACACTGCCTGAAAACTCTCCCTCAGACAGGAAAAGAGCTGCGGGCAGCACGAGGGGCAGGAAACAGAGGAGTTTTTTGTAAGGGTGTGTGTGTGTGTGTGTGTGTGCATGTGTGCGTCAGCGATGCAGGTCTGAATGTGCTTTTCAGGGTGAGGTGAGGTGCGTGGTTGTGGTATGAGTCAACAAATGGATCTTGGAGTCAGCTGGCTCAGTGCAGCCCGTGGAGCATGAATGCAGGCTCACAGCTGAACTTGACCTCTCATAGTTCAGTTTAAACTTCTCTTCACTCGCAGAAATGAGTCGAGCACCAGGAGATAATTAGAGCAACGTAATTAAATCCCAATTACAAAGGCAGCTTCACAGGACACAGTGTTAAGATTATGCAGACGAATGCTAATTAGCAGCATGTATCGTTTCAGTAAAGATGGTTCTTTAATAAATACTTTTACGACGCGTGGAGTGGCGGTTAGCACTGAGCTCTTCTGTGTGGAGTTTGCATGTTGTCCCCATTTCTTAAATCATTAGGCACTCATCGATGTGTTTGGGTTTAGGGATCTTACTGTATGAACACGGACCAACAGTCAAGTGCCGAAAGGCTGTTTGAATGGGAGAGTGCCCCCTTTAATAACCAAACACTAAGGGCGCCCTCCCACTGTGCCTCCGTCCCGTGCCCCGTGCTTTAGGGTCCTTGTCCCCCCCTCCAGGCCCGTCTGTACTCACACTACCTGGGCCTCAGAGAATGCTTCTTGCTGCCTATACGTCATCACGCCGTAACACGTCACACGCATTGATGACGTCATGGCGATGCGTGGCTTTGTTTCCAGATCTTTCCGTAGACCTCAGAGTTTTTGTGCGTCTTGTCGACTGTTTTTGAATCTTTTCATCGACCAAATCTGCAGTAAACACTCCACCTCCGCATCACACCAACGTGAACCTTTCACCGCCATTGTTTTAAATGTCCGCGCATGGTCCCTCCTTCTTTTTTCTATGTCCCAACAGGCGCACAGGAAATGACCTCAGAGCCGCCGTAGGCCTCATGCTCGTACTCGTACACGTGCGCGCGCTCGTACATGTGCAAACGTGCTTTACTAAAGCCCACCTCTCTCAGACGGGCCGTGGCCGGCAACCGTGCTGCTCCTAGACGCAGTACGGTTGCACTCACACTGGTCAAACGAACCAGAGTTTACCCGTAAAACCTGTTTTGGCTCGGTACGGATGGACAGTGTGAGTGCGCCCTTAGAGAAAGTTCAGACCTCTAGCCTTTAATGAGCTCCAGTCGGGGATAATCAGACCTTTTTGAGCGTGCAGTGCAGAGGAGATGTCTTCTTTCTCTATCTCACCATGAACTGCAGGTCCATTATCTTAAAACTTAGATTTCAGACCATCTCAGTTGTTTGATTTTGTTCGTCTCTTGCCAAGTTGCAGTTCTCTACCTGCAGCTTCTGTTTCATCATCGGCACCGACCCGTATCTGTTGTCAAAGCGCTGCAGCCTTCACTGCTTTGGCCTTCGTGGTTGCCTGCGTTGTTGCTGGCCTAAAAATCTAAACCTTTGTCCTCTGTTGTTGGGGCGGATGGAGATGTAGGGAGCTAATAGTCAAAGTCAAAATGCACTTGCAGTACGAACGAACCCAGACACCTGCCAGCACAGTGACACACTGATGACAGCCTGCTCACTTTCACTTCCGTCACAGAGCTCCTGGGTTCACGCACAGCTGCACTTTACACACACTTCCTCTTCTGTAGAGCTGAGACTGTTAAATATGATTCATCAGTGTTCATCTGCTGCTTAGATCCTCCGTCTGCACTTCAAACGGGTGAGGCTTAAAGAGGACAGGCGAGTGAAAGATGGTGATATCGAGCAGATGCAGTGAAACATCCCGGCTCGTTTTGCAAATATCAGGCGTTTGATATCCTCAGGACGTCCTGTAGCTGTAAATGAGAGGTCCCTCTGCACGACTGGTTCTGTGTTTAGTTTAGTTTATTTTGAATATGTGAAAAAACTAAATGATCACACATTAATGTTCGTCAGAGAGATAAGACAAAGTAAACTGAAAACATATAAATTCTGTTTACATGTTCCTAAAAGGAGCGGGAAGAAGTGTAAACTTATTTAATTCCACCCCCTTTTTAATAAATATTACTGAAATAACACTTATATATATGTATAAAGTCATAATAACAATAATAATAACTTCCATTTTTCATTCTTCACTGATCCTTGTTCTGTATCTAACAAAGCGTCATTCTATTACAAAGATAATTATCTTAATAAAATATATTATTATTCTTTATTATTATAATATATAACACACACACACACATATATATACACACATATGACACACACACCTTCATACTGAAGATGACACAGAGTGCAATATAGCTACCTGTATAAACATACACACACACGGACGCACACACACACACACACACACACACACACACACACACACACACACACACACACACACACACACACACACACACACACACATATATATACACACACACATATATATATATACACATATGACATATACACACACACACATATATATACACACATATGACATACACACACACATATATATACACACATATGACACACACACACACACATACTGAAGATGACACAGAGAACAATATAGCTACCTGTATAAACATACACACATACGGACGTACACACACACACACACTGAAGATAACACACAGATACATAAATAACAAAGTAAATAAATAATCACACACCCTCCTCATGTCTGTACCTTGTACCTCCTTATATATATATTTTTTAAAGTGCTTCATGTTTGGTCGTCCCCTGAGCGTCCCCTCCAGACTCTTCCTGAGACATTCATATTTATGTTTTTCATAAACCCAGAGAGGATTTGTTGTGGCATCATCTCCTAAACGGGGCCTTAAGCTCTGAGCTCATACTGCAAATCTGTGACATTTTCATTTCCATCTCTATCTTTGGTGCTAAGCACTTTGCTGTTGACAGAGGTGCTGGTTCCATGATGGCTGCTGCTGCTGGTGCCCGTGCTGCTTCTGTTTGATCCAAACAAACCCGTTAGCTCTGAAACATGAGACGGAGATCTGCCCAATCCCTTAAATGAAGACGCTCTTTATTCCCAGACTGTTGCAAAGAGTTTGGAAACAGAAAATAGCAAACAAGAGCTTTATTTACAGGGCAGTGTTGCCGATTATCATCCTCCGTGTCGCGCAATTTATCTCACTTTAGGGCGCACTCACACTGTCCTTCCACACCGGGCCAAAACAGGTTTTGCGGGTCAAGCCTAGTGCATTTGACCAGTGTGAGTGTAACCGCTCCACGGCCCGTCTGAGAGAGGTGTGCTTTTGTGGAGCGCGTTTGCAGATGTACGAGCACGAGGCATAACAGGTTTTACGGCTAAAGTCTGGTTCCTTTGACCAGTGTGAGTGCAACCGTACCACGCCTAGGAGCGGCACGCTTGCGGTCCCTGGCCCGTTTGGGAGAGGTGGGCTTTAGTAAAGCACATTTGCACATGTAGGAGCACGAGCGTGCGCACGTGTACTAGCACGAGGCCTACGGCGGTTCTTACGTCATTTCCTGTGCGCCTGTTGGGACATAGAAAAAAGAAGGAGGGACCATGCGCGGACATTTCAAACAATGGCGGTGAAAGGTTCACGTTGGTGTGATGCGGAGGTGGAGTGTTTACTGCAGATTTGGTCGATGAAAAGATTCAAAAACAGTCGACAAGACGCACAAAAACTCAGAGGTCTACGGAAAGATCTGGAAACAAAGCCATGCATCGCCATGACGTCATCAATGCGTGTGACGTGTTACGGCGTGATGACGTATAGGCAGCAAGAAGCATTCTCCGAGGCCCAGGTAGTGTGAGTACAAACGGGCCTGGAGGGGGGGACAAGGACCCTAAAGCACGGGGCACGGGACGGAGGCACAGTGTGAGGGCGCCCTTGCTCACACTATCTGTGTCTCCCGTTTACGAAAGCAGAGATGGAGTGAACTTGTTTTTGTCTGGAGAGCACATTCGAGGGGCAGGGAGGAGCTGGGAGTGCGCGCCGAGTGCTTTCAGGCTTTTCACTGCGTGTGACAGCGGAGCCGAGACGAGCAGGGCTGATAGCAGTTTTACTCTTTGCTTTTTCAAGATCACACGGCTGACGGGAATCACCTGATCCTTTCTTCTGTCGTGCTTTGAGGGCATCTGACTCTCTCTACCTTCACTCGTCTAATGTGCCACTCTGCCTCCGCCCCCTTCCCTCACCCTCCGTCTTCGTCTCTGCCGCTCACCGTGTTTACACGAACTCTAATAATTTGATTAGAGCCAGCAGGGTGATATTGCAACTGTCAGATACATCCCTTTAGTTATCTCACTCGCATTAAGGTTGTAATTGCAGGAGCACAACTCGATTAACCCAGATGGATTACTCCGATTCCTCCTGGCACCTACACAGCTTAGTGATTTCCTCCTCAGAAATATCAAGTTGCTGGCAGCGATGTCAAAGAAACAGCAGATTTTTGGGGTTTGGGGACAGCAACACAGCTTTAATGTTGACGCTGTGAGTGGCTGAGCGTGTGTCGTCAACAGGAAAGACAAGCACCAATGAACGCACCCACCCGTTCTCTTATGTCTCTACTTCCTGTCAGGCTGTAGTCTTGAATGCTCAAATGTTCTCTTATGTCTCTACTTCCTGTCAGGTTGTAGTCTTGAATGCTCACATGTTCTCTTATGTCCCTACTTCCTGTCAGGTTGTAGTCTTGAATGCTCACATGTTCTCTTATGTCCCTACTTCCTGTCAGGTTGTAGTCTTGAATGCTCACATGTTCTCTTATGTCCCTACTTCCTGTCAGGTTGTAGTCTTGAATGCTCACATGTTCTCTTATGTCCCTACTTCCTGTCAGGTTGTAGTCTTGAATGCTCACATGTTCTCTTATGTCTCTACTTCCTGTCAGGTTGTAGTCTTGAATGCTCGCACAAATACAGACATCGATATATTAGCGAACATGGTTTTGGGCCAATTGTATCAGCCGACTCTAGCTCACAGACACAGGGTAGTTATAGTTATTATCAGTTATATTGCAGCTGATAAGAAACAAAAATAGAAAATAGACTTGATTGGAGATTATTTATTTGCATATTGTTGGAAAAAGATAAGATGGACTCACTGGTGATAGGTCGTCCTGGAGCTGATGATCTGGTCGACTGTCAGATACTCTTTACTTTCATTCATTCATCTTCAGCCTCTTGTCCCTGTCGGGGTCGTGGGGGGGCTGGAGCCGATCCCAGCTGACATCGGGCCTGAGGCGGGGTCCACCCTGGACAGGACGCCAGTCTATCACAGGACACATAGAGACGAACAGAGACAGACAACCATTCACACCTACGGGTGATTTAGAGTCATCAATGAACCCAACACCTGCACGTCTTTGGACTGTGGGAGGAAACCGGAGAACCCGGAGAAAACCCACGCAGACACGGGGACAACATGCAAACTCCACACAGAAGGGCCCCAGCCGGGATTCAAACCAGGAACCTTCTCGCTGTGAGGCGACAGTGCTAACCACCACACCACTGTGTAGCCCTGCTGCTACTATCGTATTCTTATATTTACTTTAAGTTGCATAAATATGATTGCTGTGTCGTCATAATGTGTTCGGTGTGGCAGCGGTGTTGTTTTAACGGGTGCAGGTTATAAGTAACGCACTTTCAAAACACCTGCCTCAAATACAAGCCTCGCATTTCTACCTTGCCGCAGAGTTCCCCGTTGTTTGACCACCAGTTTGCACCAACATGCAAACTCCACACAGAAGGGCCCCAGCAGGGATTCGACCGGGAACCCTCTCGCTGTGAGGCGACAGTGCTAACCACTGCTTCACCTCTTGAAAGTAAAAAAAAAAAACAGCTCAAGGTGGTCTCCAAATGTCTTGTTTAATGGCCAACCAACAGTGTGATCCTTCGGGAAGGCGTATTCACAGCATGCCACTTTATCGGACACTTTGCAGGTCGTGTGTAGGGACGGGACGATAATCGTTTTTATCGTAGATTGTACGAAAAACACACTCGAGAAGTTAATTATGGTGAGTTTCCATTATCGGTATAATCGTGAATGTCCTCTCGAGCGACTTGACTTGAGAAATTGGCGCGTTATCTGTTGATTTTGGAGACACCAGGCTGCAACCAGCACTCCGACGCCCCCAGAGTTAAACAACCAACGTCCCCGATCTTTATCTTAATGCTCTAAAATGTACACATCGCTGTCAGCCTCGCGAATCCAGCGTCAGTCAGGCTTCATTACCCAGGACACCAGGTTCCTGCAAACCGCGTCGTTGGCTTCATCAGACCATTGTTCTGGAAGTCGTTTGTGTGCTTTTAAACTTAGCAAATGTTTCGTCTCTCTCCGTTGAACTTGTTGTTGTACACCCTCTCCCACCCAGCCCTGCTCCACTCTGTGATTTCATCTACAGTCACACACACACACACACACACACACATGCACACGCACACGCACTCGCACACACACACACAGACACACACACACACACACACACACACACACACACACACACACACACACACACACACACACAGCTTCTGGCTCTTTCTTCAGTCAGGGCTTCCACTGCATCCCTCCCCCACGTCTCTCTTTCTATTTCTCTCCCTCTCTCCCTTCCTCCTTCCTCCTCTCACTCACATCTCTACAGCACACATCCTCCTGCTGCGGCCGCCGCTCGCACTAACCTCGTGCTTCCCCTTTAAGACTGCCCTTTCGCCCCCTTTCTCTCCCTCTAGCTGTTCCTTCTAAGAGTTTCGCTCCCTGCATTCCTCTCTCTAATCACTGTCTCTTCACTCTCTTCCTCCGCTCTGATCACGCTCTCTCCTCGAGTGCCTCCGTCGAGCTGTAATTTAAACCAGTCGCCGAGGCCGAAGCAGGCTACGTTCAGGTGCGACGCCCCCGACTCCTTGTGTTTGTCAGCGCGGAGCCGAGGTGCTGCTGCTGCAGAACGCATTACCCGCATCAAAATGCCTTTTTGCATTGTTGCAGGAGAGGCAGGGGAGTTAAAAATGAGCAACTGCTGCAAGAATCCAATGTATTGTTGTGGATTTCACGACTGTGGGTTGCTTTTAAACCAACATGGCCACTTCTCAGTATTGAGTATCCTGTTATGCATTACACAGCAACAATACTGGACACAAAGGCGCCATTCTCCCGGTCCATCAGGCCTGATTCTGTGCGTTCAGCAATTACCGCCTGGACCGTGGACTAATGCAAAGACCATAAGGCTTCAACGAGAGCCAGAATGGGACCTTTCTAATGGATTCCATCTTCCTGTTTCCATAATAACAATAGCAGCCACACAAACAATACAAGTGTGTCAGTGAATCCTTCTGTCTTGTGCTTTTTGGGTGTTGACCTACTTTAGCTAATCCCAGGCCTGTGTGTGTGTGTGTGTGTGTGTGTGTGGGTACGCCTGTATGTTGTGTGATCAGGCTCAGTTTACACGTAAGCCCTTTTGATTGGAGTGTCAATCACGTTGAACGGGCCGGTGTCTTGACCTTGGCGATGGAGCTGATTGTTCGCCGGCTGGCTGATTTCGTGACACATAACGAGGGCTGCAGACTTCAGAGGATGCGGCGGATTGATGTGAGCAGCGAGAGCAGATGAAAGGATGCATCGAGTGAAATCAGGTGCGTTTCTCACAGAGGCCGGCTCGCACTGAGATGTGCGCTCGTACGGGTGTACAAACAGACGGCGGCTTGGCGGTAAACCCACTCGTGTGTGCTTGCCATTTCATTTTCTCCCACACAGATAGGAACCTCGATAGGTATAGTGCTCATACCCAGAACACCGCACTCACTCACTCTCTTATACTCTCTCGCGCACGGGCAAAACTAATGACTTCAATACTTCAGGCACAAACAGCAGCGGTAGTCCTCGCAGCAGACAATTCTCAGTTCAGCAGGCATCCGAGAGGAAGACGGGGAGGATGAGAAGGTGGGGAGAGGATTGAGAAAGAAAACAGAGAGAGAGGATCGGTGTTTTCATCCGGTTTTGGAAATAATGACACACCTGGGGGGGAAGCATCTTTGTTTACTGTCAAGATGATCTGCCGAGCCCCGTCATTACCACTCGCGTTATGCAGACGCCAGCGTGAGTGAGTCAGCCGTGCAATAACAATGCAGAGCGGGTAACGGTGGCAGGGACGTGGCGTTTGGCCTTTTAGCTTCTAATAGAGTCCAAGTGAGTGGGCGTGGCAAACAAAGAGATGGATGGATGCTGCAAATGACTAAAGGAGTGAATCACTGCAGCGAAGATTGCTTTTTAAGAGAGCGGTGTTCATTAGTGGTGATGAACGACGTTGCAGGGGATTGTGGGGAATTGGGAAGATGGAAGCTGAAGCCTTTGTAGTGGAGGGAAGTTTCCCCGTAGGCCGCAGACGTATAATTGGCTTACCTTCTTTTAATGCGGTGTGCAGCCAACAAGACTGGAGACTGGAGACTGAACGGAGATCAGGGGGAGTCTTTTTAGTTGGTTAGATTTTCAGGACACAGAATATTCTGGAGGTAGAAGAGAGGAAGCTGAACCCAGAGCCGATCCCAGCTGACATCGAGCGTGAGGCGGGGTACACCCTGGACACCCACAATGAAATTCTTACTTTGCACGTCTCCCTGAAATAAAAATATATATTTAACTAAACAGTGTCAAAAAATAGAATTTAAAAAAGGCTACAATAAAATTTAAGTTAAAAAAAAATAAACGTACGGACTAAAAATAAAACTAAATTAAAATGAAAGTGAAAAGATGGAATCTTAGAACAGATCCAAACAGCATTGCACGAGTGAACATAGGAAGAGATGACAACAAGTGTTGAGAGCACAGAGAGTAGCAGCAGTGTTTGTATGTTAATCAGTTGTCTTTGTGTGTGCGTGTGTGTGCGAGTGCGTGTGCCTGTGTGTGTGTGCGTGTGTTTGTGTGCGCGTGTGTGTGTGCGTGTGTGTGTGTGTGCGTGTGTGTGTGCGTGCGTGTGTGTGTGTGTGTGCGTGTGTGTGTGTGCGCGTGTGTGTGTGCGTGCGTGTGCCTGTGTGCGTGCGCGTGTGTGAATCAGTTGAGGGATGTGAGGGAGGGGGGGGTCTCGATGAGGGAGCTGTTCACCAGCCTGATGGCCTGTGGATAACAACTATTTGTCATCCTAAATATCCAGATTGAACAACAACCAGGAAAAGAAAATACAGGGGTCACAGTGGTTTAAAGTACAAACAGCAACACTACAGAAGTCATCTTACGTACTGGAATTATAGGAAATAGGTCAGGAAGAGAGAGGGAAAAGGAAAAAGTATATAGTAAATGTCCGCGCATGGTCCCAATGGTGCTAACGGTACAGTTCATCCGAGGCGAGATCCTGAACCGAACACGCCCCTGCAAACTGCTGGTGTCAGAATGTTTCTGCGAGAGAAAACTGGAATAAAGGGAAGGAAGGAAGGAAGTGAAGCAAGAGAACGGCTGAATAAGCCTCGATAGAGGAAAGACTGAGTCCTGCTGAGCGAGGCTTTATTGTCCCTGAGGTGCGATGACCGTGCAGCTTTTTACACTTCCAAACCAAAATATACGAGTTCATAAAAGCAAAACACAGACGGGGACGACCACCACCTCTGCTGAGACACGAGGTGTGCCTCAGTTATTAAAGCTACTCGTCATTCTTCCACCGCCGGCGCTGCTGCTACTAAAGCGTCCTTATATTTACGTAAAGTTGTATCAATATTGGAGCGGCAGGAGCTCAGTCCATAGGTGACTCGGCTGGGAACCGGACGGTCGCCTGCTCGAGTCCCTGTATGGACCATGTATGGAGCTTGGACCGGTGGCTGGAGAGGTGCCAGTTCATCTCCTGGGCACCGCACCCCCAACTGCTCGGGGGGCCGGTCCACTGGCAGCCCCCTCGCTCTGACATCTCTCCATTAACTGCATATATATAGGTCCTGTTTGTGCATGTGTGTGTGTTTCGGGCCTGTGTGTGTGTGTGTGTGTGTGTGTTTCGGGCCTGTGTGTGTAACATGTGTATTATCAGGCAGCGAGACTCTTCTCTCTCGGCCTCAGCCGCATCAATTCAGCCTTTTTTACTCCGTTCCTTATGTTGAGTCCCTCAGTTCGGCCTTGACGTGCAGACGTGTGTTGCTTTTATTGTGTATACGTGTTTGTAATCCGGACCCCCAGAGGAGGGGACGTCTCAGAGTTACGATCAAACTTGGATCCATACAAACAAAAGCAAAGAGGCGACAGTTATTACACTGTTATTCTAACACGCTCTGTCGACTGCTCATCAGACCAAAGGGGCGATTCGCTCTCGTTCAAAATCTGTTCGGTGGAAACAGATTTAGACTACATCACTTTATATCATCACTGCATCACTTTATATCATCACTGCATCACTTTATATCACTTTATATCATCACTGCATCACTTTATATCATCACTTTATATCACTTTATATCACTTTATATCATCACTGCATCACTTTATATCATCACTACATCACTTTATATCATCACTGCATCACTTTAGATCATCACTGCATCACTTTATATCACTTTATATCATCACTGCATCACTTTATATCATCACTACATCACTTTATATCATCACTGCATCACTTTATATCATCACTGCATCACTTTATATCATCACTGCATCACTTTATATCACTTTATATCATCACTACATCACTTTATATCATCACTTTATTTAGTTGCACTGTAACTTAGTTCAGTCAGAAATGCTGCTACACTTTAAACACTGTTATCACTTATTTACTTTGTACTTATTTTATTTTAACATGCTGCTAAACTGCACGCTGCGTATTGTTGTATATTGTATAAACCTGCTTTAACCACAATGTCTGTTGCACTCTGTCACATTTAGTTATTGTTTGATTTATTTTACGTTAGCTTTATTTATATTTGATTAATGTTTTTATGCTTATTGTCACTCTGACCCTTTCCCGTCTTTGTATTGAAACTGTTGCACAATCGGGATAAATGAAGCTTCTTGAATCTTGAATCTTGAAAGGATCAAAGCGTGGTCATCACGGTGAGGCAGGTTGAGCTTAATTATATAACAGATACACAAACACACACACACAAGTGCTTTATGTAACACATTAAATATGTAAAATTAGAAATACAACACACTGGATATGCTTAGACATGACTTTAGGAGAAATAAAGATAAAATCATGACTGTAAAGTACGCTGGTTGACGAAACTGTAGCTGGATAACGATGCATGTTTTAGAGTCCATGACCTGGATCATGTGTGCGTTCCTAGGGTGGTTTTCATTCTGCGCTAAACGCACTTTGTATGTCGAGAACATCTTCATTCAGTGAAATCCACTGAGCTGCTGCCTCACAGCTGCTTCGCCTCTGGAGAGGTAGCGGTAGATGAGGATGGATGGATGGGGGGAGGCGGTGTAATGTGCCGTAGAACACTTGTCTCCACCTTCAGTGCAGAGAGCGAACAGGGGGGGGGGACGAGAGAGAGACCTCACGGACCGCTACAGAGCTGAATTATAGATGAGGTCGGAGGAATGGAGGCACTTCACCGGCTTTTCTCATCCTCCCACCTCAATCCATGCTTTCTCTCTCCCTCACACACACACACACACACACACACACACACACACACAATCACACCTACTACACCCAAACAATATTCCTGACACGCACCAAATCTCTCACAGGCAGCACACATGCACACCGCAGCTCCAGCCCTCCACGTCCCGAGCTTCATGTACACCTTAAACCCGGCTCTATCTTAACATACACACAGTTTCACACACACTCACACACACACACACACTCACACATATACACTTTCTGAGGCCCTCACCGAGCCTGCATTATTGAAACCCACTTAGCACGCCGGCTTTCTCTTGACATCTGACTCACCAGAGCGGTGACCCGTGAGCCGGGGAAGAAGAGCAGAATTCTCTGATTCTGCTGCAGAAGAGACGAGAGAAGAATGTGCTCTGATGTTGTTGCTGCTGCTGCTGGAGCGGGACAAGAGAACAAGAGATCTGTGGTCGCCGGTGCTGCAGTTTGAAAGAAAAGAGAGGAGGGAGGACTTTTCATGTACTGCTGCCAGAGCGATGAGGGACGGAGAGCTAGTGTTCAAATCTACTTGTTTGAATCGTGTGTCAGGCCCTCAAAAGCAACACACACACACGCCAACTTACGCTTATGCTCACTTTTGTTGTATAATGCAACTACAACAGGAAATAACACTAGCTATCTCTATTCTTTATCGCTCTTCGGGAAGAATCATCATTAAGTGATCCTGTGAATGTTCTCATGTGTCCAGGTCGTCGTTCTCCTCAAAGCAATTTCAGTCCAAAGCAACTGGACTTGGTTATTTGTCAGGAAGACGTTTCACCTCTCATCCAAGAGGCTTCATCAGTTCATGTACGCATCTGACCAGGCTGAGACTGGACCAGGACCAGGACCAGGCTGGGATTGGACTAGTTTGAACAAAGTGTGTTTGAAGAGTGACTCAAACTCGGCTGTCATTGTTTGATTTCAACTTCACACCTGTAAAGCTTTGAGACTGCATCTTGCACCTTCTTCTTTCATGTGCCATCATCAAAGCTCATAATTTCAGGTCCCACATCTCCAAGGCCGGCTTCCGAGGGTGGTTTATACAGGGGACAGGAGGTGGTCTGCTCCAGCTCCCCACACTCACGCGCTGCTCTGTCCGCCAGGCCCCCACTTCCTCATTGATGCTTTGTAACGTCCAGCCGCAGTTCGCAGGCGGTTCCGCGGAGTCCATTGCCGGCGTGGCAGGTCCGTTGTGACGCTATCACTGCGTTCAAAAACAGACAACAGGCAAATCAACAGAAATATGAATTCCCCCTCTACGGTTCTTGCTGAAGCAGGTGTTTCCTGGACACACACACACACACACACAAACACACACACACACACACACACACACACACACACACACACACAGACCATCATCAGCTGATAAAGTTCCACTAATGCAGAACTAAACTAATGCTTTAGTTAATGATCTTTCAGTTGTTGCGGAAACTCGTCTGGGGTTTCCAGCACGGTCTGTGTGTCACTCTACGCTCACACTGGACACACGTTTCAGTGTGAACATCCACATTTGTGATTGTTAGGAGGGAAATGTGAATAAGGAAGTGTAGTGAAGTTACTCACAGTAAAGGGAGAAGTGCTGGTGACCGCCTGAGCGAAGGGTCATCTTCTCACACTCGGTCCACTGAACCACACGTGTTCGCCAACGGATGAACCTTGTATAAGAAAGTAACAGTAGCAGAGCAGGGATTTAAAGCATGAACGAGAGGGGAAGCTGCAGTCAGCGGTGCGTGGTGAATGGACACTTACTCTTGTACTGTGAAGTGGAAGGATCAGGCTGAGAAACGTGTACGGCTGCAGCGTTTCATTCTCAAACTCATCCATCTTAGAGTAGAACAGAAATACTTTATTGATCCCGAGCTGGGAAATTGCAGAAAGCACATTTATTTCGTATCATAGGTTAGTTGTAATTTAACGCCTGTGCTAGTTTATCAAATAAGTTGACAATGAGTTGCACTTTTCAAAAGCCTTCAAGAATTCAAAGTCTGTGTGAACTCTTGGTTTTAGCGTGTTTTATATGAAAAACTACGGCTACATCTTCATCTCATCTCATCTCATCTTCAGCCTCTTATCCGGGGTCGGGTCGTGGGGGCAGCAGCTTTAGCAGGGACCCCAAACTTCCCTTTCCCGGGCCACATTAACCAGCTCTAACTGGGGGATCCTGAGGCGTTCCCAGGCCAGTGTGGAGATCTAATCTCTCCACCTGGTCCTGGGTCTTCCCCGAGGCCTCCTCCCAGCTGGACGTGCCTGGAACACCTCCCTAGGGAGGCGCCCAGGGTTCATCCTTACCAGATGATCCTGAACCACCTCAACTGGCTCCTTTCAACGCAAAGGAGCAGCGGCTCTACTCCAAGTTCCTCCGCGTATGGCTACAGATGATGATTATTTGGCTTATTATTGCCTCTGTAATCAACTAGTCAGCCATTTTCTCTTTTAAGAGGTCAACAACAGATTTGTAAACAAAGCGATGCATCGCGATGACGTCATCAATGCGTGTGGCGTGTCTTGGCGTGATGACGTATAGGCAGCAAGAAGCATTCTCCGAGGCCCAGGTAGTGTGAGTACAAACGGGCCTGGAGGGGGGGACAAGGACCCTAAAGCACGGGGTACGGGACGGACGCACAGTGGGAGGGCGCCCTTGATTGCACTGAGGAAACTTTGATTGGGCCAAACTTGTGATCTTGTGGTTGGAAGTTGGTCTGTTGCACCCAAGGTGTTTTGTCCTGTTTCGTTATCCCCCCTGGGTGCTTGTTAGGTGAGGTCACCAGACTGGTCAGAGACTGTGGGTGGTGCTGCATACGCTGAAAGGCACTTTGTAGTTCAGATGAGACGACACCAGAGAGTTTTGGAGTCTTTGTGCTGAAAGAGAAGAAAAGGGGATTTACAGGAGCCTCTCGCGGAGCCTCTCGCGGAGCCTCTCGCGGAGCATCGTGAGAGGGGCACACACGCTGAGCGAAGCTTTACTGCCTTCACTTCTTATAAAACAAAGGCCTTTAAGCACTTTGCAGAAGCACTGTATCATTTATCATTCCACCTATGAAACAGTTTGGCTGACGGGGCAAAACCACCGAGTTGGAGATTGTGTGTGTACCTCTGTGTGTGCAAACGTGTGTATCTGCATATTCTGTAGTAGTTGGGGTTTTTTCTTTGCACTTTTGCGGTTTTCGAGTGTGTGTGTTGACACGGCCATGTTTGTGTGAGAGGGACGTGATCGTGTGTGAATCCACCTGCCTCATATTCAGAAGGGTGGGTTTAAAGGAAGAAGAAGAAGAAGAATTACTTTATTAATCCCACAAGGGGAAATTCACTCTATTATACATGTTACACACACACCCAGGCCCGAAGTACACACATGCACAGACGGGACCTATACACATGCAATTATGGAGAGATGTTAGAGCGAGGGGGCTGCCAGTGGCTCAGCGCCCCGAGCAGTTGGGGGTCTGGTGCTCAACAGCACCCTGGCGACCCTCCGGTTCCCAGCCGAGTCCCCTATGGACTGAGCCAGTCAGTAGAGTTTGATTGCAGTGAACAGGGTCAGTGGGTGTAGTATGTAAACACACTTGCCACCACATGGATTTACATGAAGCCATAATTAACGTATTCATTCGCGCAGTTTATGCCAACGTTAGCTTTACGTTACCTTGTGTCGGGTCTGCGCCGGGCAGTGGATGCTCAAACTGGGTGCTTGCGGTTGAGATGCCATCATTGTGCTATTATAATATGCTAAATAAACTTTACAACGCACACACTGCGCAGAGTTTTCCTTAAGTTTGCGCTTGAAATGGTCCCAAACTTCTGATTGTTTCTGAAAGTTTCTTCTCTTCCTTCTTAGTCGCTGACTCTGTCCTGCCCCATTTTTCCACGCCACCTCCGTTGTCCTCCGCGCTTCCTTTTCTTCTTTAACTCCTTGTTTTACATCTCATCTTCAACCGCTTATCCGGGGTCGGGTCGCGGGAGCAGCAGTTCTAGCAGGGGACCCCAAACTTCCCTTTCCCGGGCCACATTAACCAGCTCTAACTGGGGGATCCTGAGGCGTTCCCAGGCCAGTGTGGAGATCTAATCTCTCCACCTGGTCCTGGGTCTTCCCCGAGGCCTCCTCTCAGCTGGACGTGCCTGGAACACCTCCCTAGGGAGGCGCCCAGGGTTCATCCTTACCAGATGATCCTGAACCACCTCAACTGGCTCCTTAATGCAAAGGAGCAGCGGCTCTACTTAACTTCTCCCCCTCTCTCTAAGGGAGACTCCAGACCCCCTCCTGAGAAAACCCAATCCGGCTTGTTGGAGATTTTTAGCTCATTACGACACCTATTTACTCCTCTGTGCGAAACAAGGTGATCTGTTTATAGTACGGATCAAATGCAACATCGGTTCAAAGCCTTTTTGCCTCGAGGATTTTCAATAAGCGATTAAATCGAGTTACGAGAGGAATCGAATATAATGCACCTTGTGAAAAAGTGCACTTGGCAACAAAGCTCTCTGGCTGGTGTGCTAATCACTGGTTGATTCGTGTTATATTGTTCTGAGTGTGGGGCGACCCTGGCGAGCTGTCTGCATGATTCTTCCTGTGGAGACAATAGATGTGAGCACAGAAATAGACTCAGGCCTCCTGACCCTCATTCCTCCACCCAACGCAGCACAACACAGCACAACACAGCACAGCCGGGCACAGAGGCGAGAGGTCGCTCCACCAGCCGGGTCAACTGGTGTCAGCTGAACTGAGATGTTCAAATAATCTTTATTATATGTTGGTTCAGGTTTTGTAACTTTGAAGTGAAACAAACAGGTTTTTATAAAACGAGGCTTTTCAGAAACTTGGGACGTCGTCTCAGGAGAAGTGTTTGTGTGTGTGTGTTGGAGTAAAAACGACGCTGCGAGAGGCGACCGACCGCATTCTTCTACAGAACCTGAGATTCTTATTTGACTTTGACAGCTGCAAACATGCTCTCGGCTGCAGAGAGGGACGAGACGAATGGGTGAGAGATGCAAATGAGATGCAAATGAGATGCAAATTACACGCTGCGTCTGAACCGAGCCAGTAAAAAGAAAATTAAGCAGAAATAAAGTACCTATAAAGTGTTCGCACGACTCTAAGTCACCCGTAGGTGTGAATGGTTGTCTGTCTCACAACAAGAGGGTTCCTGGTTAGAATCCTGGCTGGGGCCCTTCTGTGTGGAGTTTGCATGTTCTCCCCGTATCTGCGTGGGTTTTCTCCGGGTTCTCCGGTTTCCTCCCACAGTCCAAAGACGTGCAGGTGTTCGGTTCATTGATGACTCTAAATCACCCGTAGGTGTGAATGGTTGTCTGTCTCTGTTTGTCTCTATGTGTCCTGTGATAGACTGGCGTCCTGTCCAGGGTGGACCCCGCCTCACGCCCGATGTCAGCTGGGATCGGCTCCAGCCCCCAGAGACCCCGACAGGGACAAGAGGCTGAAGATGAATGAATGACAATAAATGTGTATATGATGCATCGATCTGGATCAATATACTGATTCAGTGATCCAGTGTCAGAGATGCAGAGTGGAAATACCTCATCTCTAACATGCACCTTTATTTTGAAATTCCACTTTATATTTATTCATTTAATAACGAAACGTGTTTTTATTTAAACGTCTGGAAGAGCTCAGAAGTAAAATGGTTAAAATCCTATTTCAGTTGTTTTTGTGAGTTGAAATCATCACAGGAGACGTCAGGATGTCGGCTAACGCGGTGTTGTCCAAAAAAATCCGTGATAAAGCTTCTTGTTTATGTGTCGTCTGTAGCCATGACGACAGACAGCCCTCCCTTTGTCTACCAACCCCAAATTCACTTCAATGTGAAACTGATTCAACAGGTCAGCAGTGACAGTGCACACACACACACACACGCATGCGCATACAAACACACACACACGCAGACGCACGCACATACGCACGCACGCACACACACACACACACATGCACACGCACACGCACACGCACGCACGCACACTCACACACATGCACACGCATGCATACACGCACGCACACATACACGAACAAAAACACACACACACAGACACACAGACACAAACACGCTGACACGCACGCACCAACACGCACACACACACACAAACACACATGCAAATGCACATGCACACGCACATGCAGACGCACACACTAACACAGATACACATACACACACACACACACACACACACACACACACACACACACACACACAGACACTTGAACACACACACACACACTGTCAGACTGATGAAATCAGACGCAGTTGCCTGGGAGAACTCCTCCTCCCTGCACGTCCCCTCTCTCTCTCTCCTGTGCTTGTTTATCACTCTCGGTCGGCCTTCGTGCCTCCAAACCAAATGTTTGGGCTGCGTTCACCAGCCAGCGGGCCGGGCTTCTCTAAACTCTCCGGGGTGCACGTTCAGTCCCAAAACTTCCTTTTAAGAAAACTCCCCACAGACGCAGAGTTGTGTGTGTGTGTGTGTGTGGGTGGAGGAAGAAACAGACAAGGGAGTTTTTGTTTGGAGGGAGAGGAGGGGTGTGAAATCTACACGTATGAGACCGCACTGATAAGATAAACAAACAGAGATGGTGTGTGTGTGTGTGTGTGTGTGTGTCTCTGTGTGTGTGTGTGTGTGTGTGTGTGTGTGTGTGGGGCATATCTCTCTGCCTCCTCCCTCTGATATCAGACTGTCCTCAAATAAAAGCCTTCAGTTGTACAAACACAGGAACTGGAGCCGGCCCTGAATTGAAACACACGAGAAAAACTTGTTTTTTTAAACATTTCCTCGTTTCTTCGGTGCGTTCCGAACCTGAACGCATGCCCGGTTTTGATTGGCTGGCTTATCGCCTCCGAGGTGAAGGCTGGGTGTGGCCCCGCTCTCTGATTGGACAGATGTTAAAAAACAGCTTTAACCGAACCTCGTTTGACCCCAAAGTGCTTTGTACAGCAGAAAGGAATTCAGATTAAAGTGAAGATAGAAAGGAGAGCAGGGCCGTGACCACGATTACAGAGTTCTAGCAAGACGCACATAGAAATACAATAATAGAATTAAAGATGTACTCCGTAAGATTTACAGCTATTTCATTGACTTTAAGTTAATATCTAAAACAGTGCTGATTGATCACATGACCCACTAATGAAAGCACTTGTTGCTGAACCCCAGATTGCTCCCTGTGCAGTGCATGGGTGTGTGAATGTGTGTGAACGGTTACATTAGATGGTCTGTAGATGTCCACTGCCATCAGTGTGAATATCTGTGTGAACGGGTGAATGTGACAAACACTGTGAAAGCACCTTGAGTAGTCAGAAGACTAGAAAGGCGCTTTATAAGCACAAGTCCATTTACCATTTGCTGCACACAGTTCAGAAACCAACTCTTAGGGCGCACTCACACTGTCGTTCTGTCCCGGGCCAAAACCGTTTTTTCAGCTAAAGCCTAGTGCGTTTGACCAGTGTGAGTGCACCCGTTCCGCGCATAACTGCAGACAGCTGGCCGTCCACGGCCCGCTTGGAAGAGGTGGGCTTTAGCAGAGCACGTTTGCACATGTACGAGCACGAGCGTACGCACGTGTACAAGCACGAGGCCTATGGCAGTAGCGTTATGTGCGCCTGTTGGGACATAGAAAAAAGAAGGAGGGACCATGCGCGGACATTTAACAACAACAACAATGGCGGTGAAAGGTTCACGTTGGTGTGATGCGGAGGTGGAGTGTTTACTGCAGATTTGGTCGATGAAAAGATTCAAAAACAGTCGACAAGACGCACAAAAACTCCGAGGTCTACGGAAAGATCTGGAAACAAAGCCACGCATCGCCATGACGTCATCAATGCGTGTGACGTGTTACGGCGTGATGACGTATAGGCAGCAAGAAGCATTTGCGCGAGGCCCAGGTAGTGTGAGTACAAACGGGCCTGGGGCGCTGGGGGAGAGGGAGGGGGGGATAAGTGCCCTAAAGCCCGGGTCGCGGTGCGGAAGGACAGTGTGAGTGCGCCTTGAATTGCACTGAGGAAACTTTGATTGGGACAAACTTGTGGTTGGAAGTTGGTCTGCTGGTCCACGACGAGACGACACCAGAGAGTTTTGGAGTCTTTGTGCTGACTGATAACCGTATTTTCCGCACTATAGGGTGCAATACATTATAAGGCGCACCACATTATAAGTGAATGAATCAATGAATGTCTTATTTTGGTAATCACTGGTTGGTGATAGAGGATTTTCCGTATGTTCTCACTCATCAATGATTTCACCAAATGTATTGTTCAGTGACTTAAATGCTGAGCATGCAGCCGCTATGTGACTGTTAAACTCCATCCTGTGCATTATCTGACAGGTTAACGCAGGGGGAACAGTAGCCCGGCAACGCTGGTGACATGAGCACCTGGAATAAGTTCTACAGTCATGTCTTGGCTTAGAGGCACCTGGGCATCCCTGCAGCCACAGCAGATACCCACACGATGCCTGCGCTTACTCTGTTTGTAAGTGTTTCTGTTTATGCACTGGTGATGGGGTGTGTGTGTGTGTGTGTGTGTGTGTGTGTGTGTGTGTGTGTGTGTGTGTGTGTGTGTGTGTGTGTGTGTGTGTGTGGAGTGATGATGGTGCTAAATACCTTTGGTGTGTTCTGTGGTATCTTTCTCTTTGGTTCAGTGGTAAATAAGTAGAAATGTTCTTTAACCAGGTTTAGCTTTCATGTGTGTTTAAAGGTAATTAGGGCTTTGTTTCTTTGTGACTTGCTTATTGTTTTTTATTCTTCTCCTCCTGTAAAAGTTTTTTTTACAAACAGGAAACAGAAACACGGAATTACCTTTACAGTTATGTTCAAAACCAATTTGCCGGTCCACGTCTGCCCCCACCGTTTCTGAAATGTCTCACATGTTCACTCCTTCCCACCATTGATTCAATCATTTCCCAATTCAGCGTGGATGACTGTGGCTCAGTGGGAGAGTGGGTTGTCCTCCATTTGAGAGATTGGTGGTTCGATCCCCACCTCCCCCGGTCCCCATGTCGCCCCCCGTGCTGTGCATGGGTGTGTAAATGTGGTGCCCACTGCTGTCAGTGTGAACGGGTGAATGTGACAAACACTGTGAAAGTGCCTCGAGTAGTCAGAAGACAGTAGGCACTATATAAGTACAAGTCCATTTACACCTTTCTCTGCTTTACACTTTTAACATCGCAGTAGTTCAGGCAGGCACAACATATTTTTCAGTGACTATTTTATAATTGGTAAGAACGCTAGGGTGCAACCCCTCCTGCAATTCCTCTTGTGAAATAAATATTTTAATCTTATTGTTTGTTGTGTGTGCTCAGAGTTTCCTGGTGGCCACCACACGCTGAAAGTGTGGACCTGGGACAGAAAACTTTACGCCCAAGATATGTCGCCAGATTGGGCAATTTGCCACGCAATTGGGCGGCTTTAGGACGGATCGTGTCGGCACAAAGTAGCTTGGGTGGTTTGACAAATACGTTGGCCTGGTTTGTCATAGTACTGATGTTTTTCTTATTCTGTTTTCAATATTCATTCAGTGGTTTCATTAGTAGGTCACATGATCAAACACCATTATTTTGTTGGATGCTAACTTGTTTTTTCACTCTGTGATAGAAAGGAACTTAGCAGACAAGTAACGAGATGAAAATCTTATGAATTATACGCGTAAGTGGCCGTCTGCAACACGTCATGTGAGCGGAGCCAAAGCACCAAATTCAAAGCCAAATCTTTGCACTTGTCAAAAATCTGAGGAATGGACCAAACATTTGACTTTGCTGTCGGACAAAAAAAAACATCGCTGGCACGGAAACACTGTTTCTCATTTACACACAGAGTCCTCAGATTTCTCGTCGCCCTCCGGGAGTTTAAGAAGCCCCCGTCCCGAGTATTTGCATCACAATGGAAGTCTACAGGAAGTGTTCAGAGATCGTGACTTCATGTCGTTTCCCTTTTTTATTCCGCAGCATGTGTCGGAAACATATTTTTGCGCATTAATCTTTGACTCTTCAAGTCATCCGACACGCCGCCTCTGTGGACACGCATGAGTGAAATGTATTGGGACACTTTTGGTAGAGAAGGAAGAAAAGCCCCTTTTGCTTCTTCGCTCTCTGTCACTGTTTCTTTCAGCGTGTGTGTGTGTGTGTGTGTGTGTGTGTGTGTGTGTGTGTGTGTGTGTGTGTGCGTGTGTGTGTGTGTCTGTGTCTGTGTCTGTGTGTGTGTGTGTGTGTGTGTGTGTGTGTCTGTGTGTGTGTGTGTGTGTGTGTTGGGGCAGAAAGAGAGATGAGTCTCTGAGTTCATCCCTTCGCTTCCTCCTCTTTGTCTTTCATGGCGCGCTGTGTGGGAGACAGAGGAGAGCGAGCGCGGGGGGTGTGTGTGTGGGGGGGGTGAAGAGTGAATGTGAAGCGGGATTGAAGATGACAGATAATAGTGGGGGATTGAAAGAGTTGCGGAGAGGATGTGGCGGTGGGAGATGAGGTGGCGCGATGCTTCAGTAACACCGTCGGCTTCCACCTCGTATCCTCTTTTGCTTTGACGACGTCTCCCTCCTGCTCCCATCACCTCGTCTCTCTCACCCTCTCTTCCATGTGAAATGGTGCCTCTTATCGACTGAGGTATTACGCATGCCTCATTTACATGTTGAAGAAGCAGTGTACCGGCGCGGTGAGGAGACGGAGTAGTTGCGTGGAGCAGCTCTCTATCCGTAAGCTGGTGGCATAAATCTGCCGGCGCTGCAGCGTTAGGGCTCGTCGGCTGAAGACACGGGGATCCTGGGACGTGTTCCCTTCCCACAACGTGACCTGAAAAAGGGCCTCGGCATCTCATTTAAGACCGCCTACGCTCTCTTTTTATACCAGGACTACTGCGAATTTGGGGAATAACTTTGATTTGGGGGGAAAAAGTGGCACTCATGATTATTGATAAGTGATAATTTAAGATAACGGATCATTCATTCATTCATCTTCAGCCTCTTGTCCCTGTCGGGGTCGCGGGGGGGCTGGAGCCGATCCCAGCTGACATCGGGCGTGAGGCGGGGTCCACCCTGGACAGGACGCCAGTCTATCACAGGACACATAGAGACGAACAGAGACAGACAACCATTCACACCTACGGGTGATTTAGAGTCATCAATGAACCGAACACCTGCACGTCTTTGGACTGTGGGAGGAAACCGGAGAACCCGGAGAAAACCCACGCAGACACGGGGACAACATGCAAACTCCACACAGAAGGGCCCAGCCGGGATTCGAACCAGGGACCCTCTCGCTGTGAGGCGACAGTGCTAACCGAAAGTCCAAACACTTCTGTATTAAGGCTCCATTTGATATGATTTACTTTAGATATGGCTCCATGTAAATCATATCAAATGGACCCTTAATACAGAAGTGTTTGGACTTTAGGTTAGCACTGTCGCCTCACAGAGAGAGGGTTCCTGGTTCGAATCCCGGCTGGGGCCCTTCTGTGTGGGGTTTGCATGTTCTCCCACGTATGACTCTAACTTTGTATAGGCGTGTTTGTCTGTGCCTGCTCAGTATCACATCCCTGTGTGTGTGTGTGTGTGTGTGTGTGTGTGTGTGTGTGTGTGGGGTGGGTTGGGAATATTTGTGCGTTATAAAAGACGGGCACTCGTCATTGATTATTGTTGTGAAAAAGGGGTATTTTGATGCAGCGCGTGGCTATTTCTTAGGAAGCTGAGTAGTGTCAAGATCCGTGATGGTGATCTGAAAATAGCAAAGGTGTGAACATGGATGACATGATTTGGGGTCCGGACTCACGTCACAGATCAGGTGACTTTGGATTTAACTTGACAAAAGGCCTGAAACTCGGCGTAACGGGACTCAAACACGAACGCCATGTGACTTCCTTTGGACTTGAGCCGTGTGCTAGGAACTGACCTGATATTCATCTCAAAGATCAGAAATGATGAGCAGCAGAAACTCTTCATTTTACTGACAAATGCACTTTGAATCAATCTGTTAAGACCTGTGTGTGTGTGTGTGTGTGTGTGTGTGTGTGTGAAGGGAGGGGGGGGGGGTGACTGGCAGTGCAGCGGACGCACAAATGATTCCTGTTACTATTTTAGGACTTGATATTGTCTCGACTTGACTCTCGACGTACGGTTTTGTGATGATCCTAGTTTGCGGCGTGTTCTGAGTGTGTTTCCTGTTTTATTTTGAAGTTCTCTCCTCTTGTGCCCTGTCCTCTTGTTTGACTTCCTTTCTGTTCTCCCCACTTCTGATTGGCGGCTCTGCTCTTATTAGTCCCACCTGTGTCCTCTGCCCTCTCCAGCTGCGTCTCGTCTGTGATTAGTCTTGTCTTTGTGTGCCCTGGTCCCCGGCTCTTCCCTTGTGCCTGTTCAGTAAATGAACCCGTTATATCTGAGAGTCATCGTCACCTGCTGTCTTTGGGTCCACCTACCTGCTTCAGCTGGGACAGGCTTAGTCTCATAGAGTTCTGTTCATGCAGCACAGGCATGTACATGTTTCTTCCTCTCACAGGACTCTCACTCTCCCTCTCCCTCTCCTCTCCTCTTTGCCCTCACGTTCGCTCCGCTGGGCTCTCACTCCTGCCTCGTTCAGTCCTTTCCACCATCCTCCTCTTCCTTTCTGTCCTCTCCCCTTTTTTAACTGGACCTCACTCCTCAACATGCTTTCGTTTCATAACCAGTAGTGGAGACCCTCGAGTGTGTGTGTGTGTGTGTGTGTGGGTGTGTCTGTGTGTGTGTGTGTGTGTGTGTGGGGGGGTTCTGTGCTGAACAAGCTATTTCAGGTTCATGTGATGCATTGCTGGGAGGTCACTGGCAGAGTTGGCGCTCTTCCCCCCCCCCTTACCTCAGTGTTTTGTTCTTTTGTTCCCTGACACAGTGGTGTAGTGGTTAGCACTGTCACCTCACAGCGAGAAGGTTACAGGTTCGAGGGCCCTTCTGTGTGGAGTTTGCATGTTGTCCCCGTGTCTGCGTGGGTTTTCTCCGGGTTCTCCGGTTTCCTCCCACAGTCCAAAGACGTGCAGGTGTTGGGTTCATTGATGACTCTAAATCACCCGTAGGTGTGAATGGTTGTCTGTCTCTGTTCGTCTCTATGTGTCCTGTGATAGACTGGCGTCCTGTCCAGGGTGGACCCCGACTCACGCCCGATGTCAGCTGGGATCGGCTCCAGCCCCCCTGCGACCCCGACAGGGACAAGAGGCTGAAGATGAATGAATGAACATTGTTCCTCTAAAGCCAAAAGAGAAACTCAATTTCAGATGCTTTGAGTATTTATATCATATTCTTATCATAACCGATGATGATGTAATGGATGAGGCAGACGTGTAAAACAGCGGATTATCTGTAATTAATCTGTCACCTTTGATTTCTAAGCTCAACCCTATAAAGGAGGACATTTGATGCAATGCCGTGCACATTAAGCGAGTCCTCCGTGAGAAGCCAAGAGTCATTGTGAATAATGATGCAACGACAGTATTTCTCTTCTTTGGGTTCAGTCTTTTCCATGCATGAGTCATTGTTTTCATCCTCCTTAATAAAAAGTCAAATTATGGAAATTAAAATCATTTAATCAACATGAACTTCAGCATTCATGTCCAGTACGTAGAGCTCACTGGGCACAACGAGCCACAGCGCTGCTCCACACAGGCCTTTGTTATCTGTGGCCAAATGTACACATTTAAAATAACAACTTTTCAGTGTTTTAGATTAAATAAAACTGAATTAACCGATTTGTCCGCAACAAACTCAAACAACAGTGACATTATCAGCAAACAGGTGCTTCTTCTTTAAACATCATTCATTCATTCATTCATCTTCAGCCTCTTGTCCCTGTCGGGGTCGTGGGGGGGGCTGGAGCCGATCCCAGCTGACATCGGGCGTGAGGCGGGGTCCACCCTGGACAGGACGCCAGTCTATCACAGGACACATAGAGACGAACAGAGACAGACAACCATTCACACCTACGGGTGATTTAGAGTCATCAATGAACCGAACACCTGCACGTCTTTGGACTGTGGGAGGAAACCGGAGAACCCGGAGAAAACCCACGCAGACACGGGGACAACATGCAACATCCAGCAGCAAACGCAGTTATTTGGGGTCCTGTTTCAGTCCTTCAGTCTAATATAAACTCTCCTTTAAGCCCTGTTTTGGTCGCCACCAACCGCTGATGGGGAAACGTGTCTCTTCACCAATTAGCCGCTAACGTGTGCCACTTGGGGCTCGGGTTTATCCGAACCTGTTTGTAACTCAAACACCCACCTGCGTATTGAAATAACGTTGATGTGAGCGGTGAGAGTGAACTAAATATTGAAGTTTCAAGCTGTAAAACCAAAGAAATTAGATCAAAGATGCTTAAAAATACAGTAGAGCCGAGTGAAACTGTAATATATAACATATATCTATCCATCTATTGGTTTGTCACTGCGGGCGACACCTTCCAGGTTACACATTTCTTTTACTGCCTGAAAACATCTGAATTTTACTCTGAAAATCCCGACTCGTGTAGCATCCTGATCAAATCAAGCTAACGCTGTTATCCGTCTACACAGAACAAAGAGCCTGGATCGCCACAGTCCTTCTGAAAGTCAATTCAAATATCCATGGTTTGTTTCCACCTCGAGTATTTTCACTCCTCTTCCGTTTCCATGTGATTAGAGAAGAAAACAACCGACTGAACGGGGAAAACATTGTTGCACTCATGCTAGCGTGATGGCTCCGTGCACCTGGGGCTTATTCTGCAGACTGTAGCGAGGGGGTGGAAATGGTATTTTTGTCCTTCTAAACGACCCGGAGGCAATTTGTTTTGGGTTAATTGTGCTACGCCCACAGAGGAAGATGGTGCAGATGAAAATAAGGAGATAATTCAAAATCGGAAATTGTTTTCTGATGTTATTAGTCGGACTAACCCTCCCCTGCTTTCTGTCTCTCTGTCCAGGATGAAAATGCGGCGGCACAGGGTGTTCTTGCTGTGCACAGTGGGCCTGTGCGTCATCTCCTTCCTCCACTACTACAAGGCCCTCCACTACGTCTCCCTGCTGCGCGAGCTCTCCGCCCCGTACCCCAACATCAAGTCCTTCATCATGGTCACCGGCTTCTTCTGGAGGGAGAAAGGTGTGGGCACGACCCCGCTCAGCCCCGCCTCCCCCGAAGAGGCTCCTCCTCTTCCTGCTTTCCGTCAACTGGACACCAAAGCTAGAGCCTTGGCTGTGGGGGGAGGAGGAGTAGGAGAAGGCGTGGGCCTGGGGATTGGGGGGGTCATGGTCGGAGGGGACGGGATCATTGGCAGCGCAGGGCTGGAGATGAGGTTGAGGGAGGAGCCGGCGCCCCCTCACCCTTGGGAGAAACCAGAAGAGAGCCTGCGGGGAGATACTCCGAATGAGGTGGGTCAAACTTTACTGCTCCATTATGTACAGTACACTGAGTGACCAGAAAAACTGCAATACAATAGGCCTGCAATAAGTACCACTAAGGGCGCACTCACACTGTCCTTCCGCACCGGGCCAAAACAGGTTTTGCGGGTAAAGCCTAGTGCGTTTGACCAGTGTGAGTGCAACCGCTTCGCGCATAACTGCGGCCAGCTGGCCGTTAACGGCCCGTCTGAGAGAGGTGAGCTTTTGTAGAGCGCGTTTGCACATTTACGAGCACGAGGCCTACGACAGTTCTGACGTAATTTATGTGCGCCTGTTGGGACGTAGAAAAAAGAAGGAGGGACCATGCGCGGACATTTCAAACAATGGCGGTGAAAGGTTCACGTTGGTGTGATGCGGAGGTGGAGTGTTTACTGCAGATTTGGTCGATGAAAAGATTCAAAAACAGTCGACAAGACGCACAAAAACTCTGAGGTCTACGGAAAGATCTGGAAACAAAGCCACGCATCGCCATGACGTCATCAATGCGTGTGGCGTGTTACGGCGTGATGACGTATGGACAGCAAGAAGCATTTGCGCGAGGCCCAGGTAGTGTGAGTACAAACGGGCCTGGAGGGGGGGACAAGGACCCTAAAGCACGGGGCGCGGTGTGGAAGGACAGTGTGAGTGCGCCCTTAAAGTCCAATGTCCAGTGTTCAACAGGCCAAACAAGAAGACAGACTTTGGCTCAGGCCGTGGAAATAACAATAATAAATAGGTTATTTGCATAAGCAGCTACATCTTAGTAGGAGTAAAGGTCCACACACATTGAGTCTGTATTGTAAAACGATATTAGGCACAGAAACCCTGCACACTGAGTCCGGTGCTGCACACAATGCTGTTGCTCCGTCTCTCGCCCCTGATCTCTCATTTCCTCTCTCCACTGGAGGCACCTGGCTGGAAAATAACTTTTGATGACTTGATTGATTGATGACTTTCAATTAAAGATGGTATGGTCCATGGGAGGGGCTAGGCCTTTAAATTGAGGGGTTCGACACTGCCCAGTCAGTCGGTGAAGGGCTGTGTGGCAGTGTGGACCCAAGTACTGTGAATATCGTTTTTTTTTACTTTCTGGTTGAAACGTTGAAACTCTGCTGTCAAGGGACAATGTTTAAAGGACATTTCATGTTTTTCTTCAAGTGGACTCCGTCTTGTAACCTTTTTTTGTCAACATTTTAAGGCTAAACCACCTCTTTTCCAGTCAAACTACCCCCTCACCCTAGGCCAGAGTGTGACACGAACCTTTTCCCAAAACTTTAATCATGGACAAAAGTTTTGGAGACACAGCTGGAGATTGTATTTATATTTAAACATGATCATTTCAGAAGAAAAATACAGGTTTGCAAAGACCTTCCTGTGACAAAAAGGGCATTTTATTTTGGCGGATGCTGCGATTGTAGGACTTGGCGTTCCCAAGTTTCCAATTTCATTTTAAAGTCTGTTCCCTTTTGGTTGTTTCTTGGTGTTGAAATCAGTCCAGGCTTTGAGCTGCATGGCAACTCATACCAGGTTTCTTTGTGTGGGGTCAACTTTTGTTGTTGTTTGTTTGTTTTGAAATTGCTCTGAAGTTGCGAAGAGCACGTTTCACAGTTCACAGTTTCATAGCAACTCGGACGAAAGCAACAGCATATTATTATATTTGTTACATGAAGTCTTTTATATGAACCTTTGGGAAGTCGTCACAGGTGTCAGCAGAGACATTAGTGTGGAAATAGTGGACAATAATAGAAGCAGAATCAGAATCAGGTTTATTGCCAGGCAATTTTCATTACAAGGAATTTGACTTGATTTGACGGTGCCTACATAAATATAACCATGAACACAAGCAAACTAAACATATGGCATTGAATTTTATATACATGAAATATAAGTGAGTGTGTTTGCATGACCAGTGCAGGTGGTAGTGTGCAAGTTAGTGTCCAGTGAAAAGGGGGTGGGGGGTGGGGGGTGTTAATATAACACCTGTGATTTGGGTACGTTAATATAACGTATGAGTTCCAGATGTCGTTAATATAACAAGTGACCGTTAAGTGTCTTTAACAGAATTCCAAAGCCTGATGGCAGAGGGGAAGAAACTGTTCTTGTGGCGGGAGGTTTTGGTCCTGATGGACCGCAGCCTCCGTCCAGAGGGGAGAGGTTCCAACAGATAGTGACCAGGGTGGGGAGGGATCAGCAGCGATCTTCCCTGCTCTCCTCAGGGTCCTTGAAGAGTAGAGTTCTGGGAGAGAAGGGAGGTTGCAATACAAAACACTACATGTTACCCCCACCTTTATTTTAGCTACAGTCCAGTTCATCAACGACAATGACGTGTTTGGTTACAGGCCTTCTTTGAATGGAGGTTGCCTTAATACACCTTTCTCTCTTTGTCTTCCAGGAGAGAGCTGAAGACCACTTGAAGCAGCGGGACCCAAGCCAACCAGCCCAGCCTGCCGGGCCTGACCTCCCGGAGGCGCCATTGGTGCGAAAAGAGCACCGGGACACGTTTCACAAGAACCAGTTGCCTGACCCCTCAGAGACCATGGGAGACCTCCACACCCGCACTCACAAGCTTCAAGAAGACAAGACACCTTACTTTGTCCGAACCAAAGCGGGAGCCCTTTGTTTCAGGCAGGGGACGGAGGTGGCCACCCAAAAGGAGTACTCTGGGAAATCAGGGGGGTCAGTGGCAAATGGAGCTGGGGATGGCGCTCGAGCTGCTGGGCAAAGGAAACCTCTGGAGATCCAGCAGCAGCAGCCCACCACAGCTCCGAAAGTCAAGGCCAGGGCCAGGGGCAATGGGAAGCGGCTTGTCAAGTGTGTTTGTCGGCCGGGGTGGCACGGACCTTATTGTGGGGTTCCCACCATGGTGTACCACTCCAATCTTCCCACCAAGGAGCGGCTGACGCCCCGAGAGACCCCGCGGAGGGTGATCAACGCCATCAACGTTAACCACGAGTTCGACCTGCTGCACGTGCGCTTTCAAGAGCTTTCCCAAGCAGTCGATCTGTTCCTCGTTTGTGAATCCAACTTTACTGCCTATGGCGATAAGCGGCCTCTGGGGTAAGACACCTTCTTTGTGTGTGTGTGTGTGTGTGTGCGGCGTGCATGTGTGTGTGTGTATATTATATAAGCCTTTAAGGTCATGGTATAGCTGAGCTGTTCTGCGACCATCAGAAGACGGATCTTTGCACGCTCAGCAAACTTTGAGATGGATTAAAAAGGTAAAAGAATATGACACAATGATGGGACTTGTATTGCGGCGCAGTAGAGTAACCATTGGTCGTGTCATCATCAGATATAGATGAACTTCATTCAGGCTCAATGGAGGAGCCTCTTTTATGCTCCATTTTCATAATAATGGGTTCAAAAATTGCACAAAATCCCAATTGTTTTGCCGAGCTTTAACACTGCTGGTGCGTTGAGTAGTGACAGCTTACAGTTTGTGTTTACAGGCAACCTTCATGCCTTTTAAGTACCAGTGCGCTGAATTACAATTACAATGAAGTTCCTCTGGCAACGACATGAAATGCCTCGGGAACAATTTTACAGCCGATTATGACAAGAGCCGCATGATTGACTCTGCGTGCAGCCTCGGAGGGAGAGATTGGTGTGTTCAATCATAGGATGTGACACTGCATGAAAGTGGTTACATTCAGCGAACAATCTCTCTCGCTATGCACATCAACAGGTTAATTGAGTTGTTCTTCCAGTCAGTTTTGGTGTGTGGACAGTGGGTTTTGTGTACTGAACGGACAGATTCATGAAACAAGACCCCCTTTTACCTGTCGGTGACCGGTTACCCTTCAACTCTTTGCCAATGGTGACGCAATCTACGCAATTTGGATGTGGTTCTGTTTTCTTTTACAGGCAGCATTGGTTTCCACTCTGTTCTGTAAAGTATGGAAATCAATAAGTCGTTATGTAGTCCATCTCATCGCTCATCTAGTCTCTGTAAATGTATGTTGACGTCATATTATGGTTGCGTGGTGATGCAGTTCAAAGTTACCATGCCTAGTTCTCTTGGAAGGGAATGGTTACCTTTACAGGGTTTTACACCTAAAGGTATTACATGATTTTTTTATTTCTGCTTTTTCCTGTTCAAAATATTAGATACATGCAGACTTTACATATAAAGTCTCCCTGGACGCCTCCCTAGGGAGGTGTTCCAGGCACGTCCAGCTGGGAGGAGGCCTCGGGGAAGACCCAGGACCAGGTGGAGAGATTAGATCTCCACACTGGCCTGGGAACGCCTCAGGATCCCCCAGTTAGAGCTGGTTAATGTGGCCCGGGAAAGGGAAGTTTGGGGTCCCCTGCTAAAGCTGCTGCCCCCGCGACCTGACCCCCGATAAGAGGCTGAAGATGAGATGAGATGAGACTTTACAATCTTGCATCAACATGCTTGTGCAAGTGCATGTGCATCCTCGTGCCTGTTTGGGGAAGGGTCATCCCGATGTTCCCCGGTCTCATAAGCCTCTGCCTTCGCTAATTTAATTCAGCATTTAGTTGGGGTTAGGGGTTACAGTCAGGGTTAGGGGGTAGTGTTAGGGTCTAGATAGGCCTATTTGCTGGTCAATGGCACTGATTGTGGAAAAAATAACAGGCCGGGGATTATAGGTACACTCCCTTCGGGGACCTGCTCATGAAAATGTGTCTTTCATAGTAGTTGGAAACTCTACAAGGTGCCTTTTTAAATGCAGTAGTATTTTAAATGTTGCACTGTTTTGCTGAGGAATGGCAATCTAACCTTGACGAGAAAGAATGGTAATAATAAAGTCTACTTAGCTGATAGGCTACCATATGAAAAGGAATGGAGACTAATGACTACCTGAAGTGGGGTCAGATACACCCAGGCTAAACAATGGAGAATAGCTAGCTTTGATGTGATGTTCCTCTATAGTAGCACACACATTCATGGCACTATAAGTCTCTTTGGATCTAATAATTCACTAAATGGCATTTGTGATGTCATTTCCCCAGTTTCCTGCGGCGCCTCCTCAATGGTACATACGACTACATACGTCACAAGATCCTGTACGTGTTCCTCGACCACTTCCCAGAGGGCGGTCGGCAGGACGGCTGGATCGCTGATGACTACCTGCGTACCTACCTGACACGCAACGGCTTGTCCAGGGTGGTGGGCATAAGATCGGACGACGTCTTCATCATTAACGACGCGGATGAAATCCCGGCGCACGAGGGCCTCCTTTTCGTCAAGCTGTTCGATGGCTGGACAGAGCCGTTCGCCATCCACATGCGCAAGGTAGCAGCAGTAACTGTGTCATGCAGCTTTCTTTGTAAAGAAAGGAAAGAAAAACCATATTTCTGTTAATATTTCTGGTTTCTTCTCTCCCCTATTTCCAGTCACTGTATGGATTCTTCTGGAAGCAGTTTGGATCTCTAGAGGTGATATCAGGCTGCACGTTGGGGATGCTCCACGACGTCTACGATGGCGACGGTATCAAGCTCCGCCGCCGCGAATACTACACCATGCCGGGTTTCCGTAAGTACGAGAACGACACAGGCCATATCCTGGTGCAGTGGTCGGTGGGCAGCCCCTTCCATTTCGCCGGGTGGCACTGCTCCTGGTGCTTCTCGCCCGAGGGGATCTTCTTCAAGCTGGTGTCAGCTCAGAACGGAGACTTCCCGCGGTGGGGTGACTACGAGGACAAGCGTGACCTCAACTATATCCGCGATCTGATCCGGACGGGGGGCTGGTTTGACGGCTCCACGCAGGAATACCCCCCTGCGGACCCCAAAGAGCACATGTACGCCCCTAAGTACATGCTGGAGCACTATGACAGGTACCGCTACCTCCTGGAGAACCCTTACATCAAAGCGTCCAGACTGAGTGAGGGCTAGTTCAGCCGGGAAAAGATACATGAAATAACTAATGGGACCCATGTGAGGCCTCAACGTTGAGTTTTGGGCGACGGGACGGTACTGATGAACTACATCTCTCCTTGGAGCGATACCACATGTATCTCCGCCAGGCAGCACTGACGTTGCAGGGACTTCAAATCTCTTAAAAACCATTATTTCGGGGTCAAAAAAGGGAACACAACCATGGATTTACAGAGATCATTGCAAGGATACAACCACTGGATTAAAAAAAATCATAGATTTCCTCATTCCTCCCTTTTTTGGGGGGAGGAGCCAAGCTATCTCTCATTTTGTCACCCCTCCCCCGTCCTCTCCTGCGTCACCCCGAGCCGATTCGACGCGCCCGCTGTCTGAAAGAAAGAGGCCGCTTCGAAGCAAAAGGGATATTTTTTCAGCCGCGGGAAACCGTGGAGGCAAGAAACTCGGAAGTGAGGGATTGTTTCTTGTTTGTTTCTTGTGTTTACTAAAGTTCACGGACCGGCTGACTTCCCCACCTCACTCTCCCTCCTTCAGATGTCTTCCTGTCATGTTTGGTGACCTCTGTGCAGACGCAGACACGTTCAGATATCACGTTATTCTTGGGTCTCGGTAGAAAAAGTATAAATCCTCTCGAACCCCCGCCGGAGTACCCACTGCCAAATGAAAACGAATGACTTCATGGAGTTGTCTCAGCTCATCCGTGTACTCACACTCATCCTCATGCACCTTAGACCTGCCTGTGTGTAATAAATGTGTGCGTGCGTGTGCGTGTGTGTGTGTGTGGGGGGTCTGTCTTTGTATCGTATTGCCAGGTTTTGGTCTGTGAAGCGGGGAACAAGATCAGGGAGAGGAAACAGAAAGCGGAAGAGAATCAGTGGGGGGAGAAGAGAAAGACCGCGAGATGGGAAAACAGAAGGCGAGAGAGAAAGGAGAGTAATGAGGAAGAGAGCTGCGATGAAAAGGAGAGAAAGGAGGCTCTCTCTGCGTTCCCCTTTCCCACAGTGTCTGCTGACGCACGAGTGTTGCAGGGATGAGCGTGCAGAATGCGTGCGTCCCTCGGCGCCTACACACACGGCTCTGAATAAATCATGCCCCGTCGACGGTATCCGAGACGGATGAGACTCGCTGCCATTGTTCGTCCGATGACAGCGATCGAGAGCAGTTTGGGAACGATCGCCCTTCAGTTTTGCGTCTTTTCCGTCTACCCAGCAGCTGAGACGACTTTGTTTCCTTGGAAACTAAAGTATGTGAGAGAGAAGCCGGGATGAGGGGTTGTTAACATGAGTGGGTGGGTTCACATCAGGCGAAGGAATTGCAGCGTTCAAACGAGGTCAACGCAGACGCAGAGTTCCCTCAGTTAAATTTTTCCTCAGCTGTCAGTCGCCCACGCTCTGAGAACGACTCTTCCGCGCTTCTTCTGTCTTTTAAGCGTCCTGTTTACCTTTCTTTCCTGTTGATTTCATGTGAATCCTCATTAACAAGGCATAGTTTTCCTCTCCTCAATTCAATTTTTAGACTCTCTTTCTCTACACCGTCCCCTTTTCTGTCAAAACAGTGGTGATCTGCACCTCTTCCTCTGACTTTCCCTCACCCGCGAAGAAGCGTACACACACTGGCTCTCACTCTCCCTTTAGGGTGTGTATCTACTTCCTCTTAATCCTCACAAGAATGTCTCTTTTCAATAATAGGGATACATTTATCCTCTCCCCTTGTCTCGACAGGACAGGACAAGGTAGGGCAGGGCAGCTGTTACCGTGGCGATGCTTGATTGTCTGAACATTTAGGCATGAGCGCTCATGCCTCTTGCCATTTTCCTCGCCACAGGCGGCTGTCGATGTGGCTCGATGCCTAAATCCCCACCCTATGTCGTTGAGCAGGAGTCGGTGATGTTTTGGCCACTTCGGGAGCACAGTTTGTCGGTGGGTGTCCCATGCGGAGGCGGAGGCCAGCGGAGGCCCGGGACTCGGTCTTGTCTCGGGAAAGGGAATCACAGGAGCAGTTAAGATGGAATCTAAACATGCAGCAGACAGACGAGCACAAGTCAAAACAGCGAGCGCATTGGCGCTTTCTTGTAATTGCAGATTGACTGCATCCACCATCTGCTTCTTCAACGCCTGTGTGGGCTTCACAGTTATTGTTTACCTCAGCATGAGGCACGATGCTGTTTGATATGCGCCTCAAGAGGAACATAAAAAAACATATTAGGGAGGAAAAAAGTTGCTGAAGACTGATAATTTTTAAAACCTGCAGGCAAAAGTTTGATATTGTAGCTTTAGGCCCTGTGTATACGACAACGCTCGAGGGTGAAAACCACAAAATATTTGATCAGATGTGCCTTTCGTTTAGACAGTGACAGCGTCCCCCCCCCCCCAGAGTGTAAAGGTTAAAAAGGCTCCAGCGTTGTGTTTGCGTGTAAAGGTAGAAACACCAACGTGAGCTCTGATCTGCTCCAGCGTTGTGTTTGCGTGTAAAGGTAGAAACACTAAAGTGAGCTCTGATCTGCTCCAGCGTTGTGTTTGCGTGTAAAGGTAGAAACACTAAAGTGAGCTCTGATCTGCTCCAGCGTTGTGTTTGCGTGTAAAGGTAAAAACGATAAAGTGAGCTCTGATCTGCTCCAGCGTTGTGTTTGCGTGTAAAGGTAAAAACCCTAAACTGAGCTCTGATCTGCTCACGCTGGCTCACGTGGCGTAAACGTGTGTCCGTAACATCCGTGTGCAGAGTTCAGGTAAACAACAACAAACATGTGGGACTGTTTCCATCAGCGGGACGTTCAAGTGTCCTGGGTGGAGCCGAGGCGGTGGGAGGCTGCAGACCGTGCTGCAGATCCCCGTCACACTGTACGGCGTCCTGCTTCTCCGCTGTTAGGGAGAGAAGGAGAAGGACGTTTCTACGCGTGCACCAGCTCTGGGTTGTGTGGCAGCGCTTCACAGCTCCACCTACACACCTGACGTGCACGCTACACCCAATTTACACACGTTTGCGTCACCGCGTACACACAGTCCCCCCGAAGGCGCTCGTCTACACGCGGAATAAAAAGGGAGAATGCAACAGCACTTTTGCGTTACCTTTCTAGACCGTCTTCGTCTGAACAAGACACTTACACATATCCTCTAAATTCGGACGGCCTCCAATGCTCCTTTTCCCCACCTGTTTCGCCTTAAAGTGTCCTTGAGTAAGACGTTAAACCCCAACACCCTCACGTATCTTTTCGTCCCTTTGAACATCATCAGCTAAACCCCTACGGTGTGTGACGAAAGCTTCGGTGACAGAATAGGTTCAAAGCTGAGATTTTGGGAAACTAGTGTGAGCGTATCCGTGTACGACTCGCCGGCTCTTCACCGCCGTGAGCTCACAGCGAGAAAAGCAGATTAACCAACGGGCCGCTGACAGTCGTGTCAGGCCTGTGCTGCTGCTGCCTCGGTTGGCGGCGTGGTCTGCGGCGACAGCTGTTAGGGGTTTGGTGTTGGCGTTCAGAGCCAAACTCCCATCCAACCCCAGAAGGGCTGCGGGGAAACGAGCTTTAAATAGGATTTGACATTATAGGAAAGAGGAGACGACAACAAAGCTGGATGTGTTGTGTTCTGTTGTTGTCATTGTTGCTAAATTTCCTTTCTGATAGATGGATTAAAAATGAATCAGACGATGAATTCAGAAGAGAAGAAGGAAACTTGAGTCCGTGGTAAACAGTGGTTATTGTATATTTTCAGAGATGTTAAATCACGAATGCAGGCAGTCATCCAAAATGGACGATTGTAAACAATTTGGGATTAAATTGCTTTATTTCATCCGTTCTTTTGGGCGGGCGACACGGTGGTGTGTTGGTTAGCACTGGCGCCTCATAGCGAGAGGGTTCCAGGTTCGCGCCTCGGTCCTTCTGTGTGGAGTTTGCATGTTCTCCCCGTGTCTGCGTGGGTTTTCTCCGGGTTCTCCGGTTTCCTCCCACAGTCCAAAGACGTGCAGGTGTTCGGTTCATTGATGACTCTAAATCACCCGTAGGTGTGAATGGTTGTCTGTCTCTGTTCGTCTCTATGTGTCCTGTGATAGACTGGCGTCCTGTCCAGGGTGGACCCCGCCTCACGCCCGATGTCAGCTGGGATAGGACCCCCCCCCCCCCCCGCCCCGCGACCCCGACCCTGGGATAAGCGGTTTAAGATGAATAAATGAATGATTTTTTGGCGATTTCTTGTCCAAGCCTCAGAATTAATCTTTTAAAAACTGCTTCCTGAGCTTTTATCTCTGAACCTATTGTTTATGGCTCTGACGTTAATTTACCATCTTGGGGGCAGCGGTTAATATTTCTGGCCCTCTGGTGGAGCCAGCAGATATCCGATCCATGCCAAGACTTCCTCTCCCGAGGGACGGCCGTTGTTTACGGTTCGGTCTTGAGACGAGTTGGAGTCGAGCTATGCCGTCTCTGTAAACAGATATCTGCATCTAAATAATAACAGGTTCTGATGTGACACACTTCCCTGTAGCTCCGAGGCCTCAAACCTGAACCATGTACAGAGACTCTCTCTCTATAAGTTGGATCTTTTTTTCTCATTTAGGCGCTGCCGCATGGAAAAAAACAAAAGGTTTGTGCTCGATCGCTAAATGTCATCTCAGAAATGGGACCACGAGTGTCTGTTCAATCCCGTCGAGGGCTGGGGAGTGTGAGTGTGTGAGTGTGTTTGTGTGTCAGCTCTGCCAAGAGGTATTTAACCAGAGCTGGAGCATTCAGGCTGCACATCTGGTGAGCAGTGGGTGTGTGAGTATGTATGTGTTTGCATATGTGTGTGTGTGTGTGTGTGTGTGTGTGTGTGTGTGTGTGTGTGTGTGTGTGTGTGTGTGTGTGTGTGTGTGTGTGTGTGTGTGTGTGTGTGTGTGTGTGTGTGTGTGTGTGTGTGTGTGTGTGTGTGTGTGTGTGTGTGTGTGTGTGTGTGTGAGGGAGAGAGTATGTATGTGTTTGCATATCTGTGTGTGTGTGTGTGTGTGTCAGTATGTATGTATGTGTGTGTGTGAGTATGTATGTGTTTGCTATGCAAATGTGTGTGTGTGTGTGTGTGTGTGTGTGTGTGTGTGTGTGTGTGTGTGAGTAAGTGAGTGAGTATGTATGTATGTGTTTGCATATCTGTATGTGTGCTATGCACATTTGTGTGTGTGTGTGTGTGTGTTTGTGTGCGCTATGCACGTGTGTGTGCTATGCACGTGTGTGTGTGTGTGTGTGTGTGTGTGTGTGTGTGTGTGTGTGTGTGTGTGTGTGTGTGTGTGTGTGTGTGTGTTTGTGTGTGTGTGAGCAGCTCGTGCCAGATAAGGGTGTCTGATGAAAGACAAAGCCAGGGTTACTTCACTCGGCCTGTTGCCCCAGTATCGTCATGGCAACTAACCTCTTGATGAATTTCTGAGATCCTTAACAGTGTGAGGTCATCGACCCAGACAGCCGACCAATAGGATAAGAGGTGATCGAGACCGGAGCGGGGGCGATTGGAGAAAACCACAAAACCGTTTCCTGCGTAATTCTCGTTACATAACCTGATCTGATCTGAGTGAGAGATGCAAAACCTGACACCGCTCTTCTTTCAATAAACGCCGCTGCATTCGCTCGCTCTGCTCAGTCACAGCGATGGAAAACACTAAATCTGCATGTGGAGCAGGAAAGACCTTCTTTTCAGAACCACTTCATTCGCCCGTACACGGGAGTTTGAGGTGGTTTTACAGTTAAAAGTCAAAAGATGAGCCAGGACAGGAAAACAAGTAAATCGAACCACGGTTCAGTTGATAAACGGAGAATCAAAACCAAAAAGAGGCGTTTTAGGGAACTAATCCTTCCATCGCCGTTCCCAATGACTCACATTGTCCATCCGTACCGTGCCCAAACAGGCTTTACGGCTAAAGTCTAGTTCCTTTGACCAGTGTGAGTGCAACCGTACCGCACCTTGCTGCAGCCAGCTTGCCGTCCACGGCCCGTTTGGGAGAGGTGGGCTTTTGTAAAGCGCGTGTACACGTGTACGAGCACGAGGCCTAAACAATGGCGGTGAAAGGTTCACGTTGGTGTGATGCGGAGGTGGAGTGTTTACTGCAGATTTGGTCGATGAAAAGATTCAAAAACAGTCGACAAGACGCACAAAAACTCAGAGGTCTACGGAAAGATCTGGAAACAAAGCCACGCATCGCCATGACGTCATCAATGCGTGTGACGTGTTACGGCGTGATGACGTATAGGCAGCAAGAAGCATTCTCCGAGGCCCAGGTAGAGTGAGTACAAACGGGCCTGGAGGGGGGGACAAGGACCCTAAAGCACGGGGCACGGGATGGAGGCACAGTGGGAGTGCGCCCTTATGGGATGAAGCGTTGTTCTGACGTGGGGAGAGGAGGGAGTAATAAACTGCTTGACCAGACACCTTTGATTTTTCACCGTGATGAGGGGGAGCGTCGCCGCGGTGATGAAATGCAAACGCTGTGAGATGAAGAGAGCGTCTCAGCGTCCCTGTAAGAAGGGAATCTATAAACCGGTGACAGTTAGAGCTGAACCAAGGTTGTTACGTTGAACGATCAGACGCGATGTGTTTGCGACGCCTCGCTGGACTCGGAATAGACTCAAAGTGTTCGAGGAAGGTTCTTGCTCAAGGACACTTCAGCAGATTGTGGCCATTCAAAACAGTGACATCTGCGTTAATGGACAGTGTGACTGGCCCGGTGCCTGCTGTTGTCTCTGTCATGATCAGTCATAAAATCAATAAAGCAATAACATACGGGGAAGGAAATAGCCGCTGCACGTAACCACAACAGACTTTGAGGATGTTACAGCTTATTTACAGCCTTTTGTGCAGGAGTGTCAAACATTTCCCCAAAGATACAAACTTATTATTATCATTTCTGTGGATCCGATTTCGCCGGGCTGACATGGCTGCTTGCCTCAGGCGACTGGAACATTGAATAAATGAAATGTAAAATGCTAAAATATAAGAGAGACAGCCGCTGCAGACTGACTGGTGTGGAGTTGTGTTGCTAGGAAACAGCCGAGCGCGGTCTTTACTCCTTTCAATCATTGACATTAGCAACAGGAAACAAACTTGGACCCATTTGGAAGGTTAACGTCTGTAACTGGAGCGGTTTAAACGGTGGATGACGGTGCTGTCAGAGGGATTTCTACATATTTACGTTGTTCTGTGTGCAGGTTCAATGCCACAGTATACTTCAGCATATCAGGTCAGTAGATCAGTATGTAGTCACGCGCTGCCTATCAGGTAGTTCTAGTTCAAAAGAAAGTGGCGCTCGGTACTGTGGGTTAGCTCGCTACGACGGTTCTTTGCCACGGCAGAAGTGCACCTAAAAATGGCCGACGCTCTGATCCATCCTGCTGCATTGATTGAAATGGGAGTGTCCGTAGTAGATCAGTGTGTAGTCACGCGCTGCCTATCAGGTAGTTCTCTTCCTTAACGTTTGCTTAACGTTTAGCATACTTCCTTGTATTAGTATTAGTTTTGCGTAGTCACACACCTAAAGGCTTAAAGGGACACTAAAGTGAGGTATCACTGCACTTCCATAACGCTGGGGGACTTGGAGAATGCTGATCTGGTGCAGCAGAGGTCGACGTATCCTCCGAAAGGTCTTCAGACTACATTTCCCATGATGCAATTTGTGGCTACACTGTCCCCACCTGGTCAATGTTCATGTCTTTCAAATTCCACGTTACCAGATTGCCACGCGGGCTTTTTGTTTTAATGTTTTGCTCTCCACGCCAACGCTGAGATAACCCCGATGACGTCACCGTGACATCATCGGGGTTATTTCTCTCGAGCCCCTCCAAAGCGACAGGAAACGTTATACAACACTAACCACGACTTGTAAGCCGATCAGTATTGCAAAAATCTCTGCCAACTTCAAATCAGAACCGTCCATCTTAAACGATCAGCCGTCAAAAACCCCCGTTATTAGTCCGACTCTTTCTGCAGAATACTCACTTAACCATCAACACATGTTCGTAGCGTTCAGCACGTGTGTGTATCCCGAACAGATGTGTGTCTCCAGGGCTGCGTTGCCCCACCACCGGCACCATTACAGTCACCCCACACACACACACACACACACCCCCATCTGTTGTTTTGCTTGCAGAGTGGCTGCCTGTCTACGAGGCTTACATGCCTTCACGGCTCTGGACCCCCGCCAGCCCTGTGGCTTTCACCGATTGATCTTTTCCAAGAAACATTAGCGGCAGGCAGGCCGGAAATCAAGGAAGGAGGGTGTAGGGGGGGGAAGAGTCATTTTACTTGGGTCCCTTTTTTAGTCTTTGTTGTTGAAGTCGTTTCTGTCTTTCTCTCTTTCTGGCAGCTCCTTTGTGCGTCAGGAATGTGCGGAAAACCTACGGAAAAAGTACCAAGTGTAGTGTCGTTTTACTACTACGAGTCGCCGCGGACGGGAGCCCGTGTCGGAGAGCAGCAACGGAAGGCTGCTGCTGCTGTCGTCTTGGCCGTAAACATGTTATTCTGTTCACGCGAGCGACGGAAAGCGTTCGCATTCCACGAGCTGAGCGATCACATTAACCCCAGACAGCTGCGACGGTGTGTCACCTCTGAGTCAAAAGTGCATTGGCCCCAAAACAAGTGCGAGACTTTAAGCTGCTCTTTTGTGCTTAGTTGGACTTCAGGGCTGTTTGAGGATTTGTTTGTGTTGGACTCGAACCTACAAATGGTATTTTAGGAGCGCTACAGCGTCCAAGTTTGGTTTCAGCTGAGCAGACTTTGAGTTAAACATCTTTAGAGATTTCCGTCGCCAGCCCTTTCACGATCGAGGTAATCGGACTTTGATTTATGAGGCTTACAGTGTTGAAAAATTACATTTAGTGTCTTTCCAGTTTGACTTGGAACGACTTACGACCAAAGCCCCTATGAAGGAAAACTGTTGAATGCATAGTCTGTAGATTATCCAGAAACAGAGGGAATGGAAACCACACAGTACACTTCCATTGTACTATGAGGGATAATATCTTAAAACTTGACCAAATTGAACCAAAATGACCTGCATGTCTTGGTGCCACTACATGTTAAGTGAGTACATTTGGGTGAACGGAGCATTTAAAGCATTAAAATAAGCAAAAAAAAACAACAGTAAACCTCACAATGTTGATTCTACCACTGAGAAACTACTGTTTAAAGATGTTTTTAATGAGTAAATCAATTGGGCCGCGTCCAGATGTGTTCAGCAAAGCAGCCAACTCCCGTAAAACTTTCATGGAAATATAATTTACCCTATCGCATATTTAAGTGGGTCCGCTCCAGCGAGAGAAAACAGAACGTTAAGCAGCAGTTTAGGGCGCACTCACACTGTCCTTCTGCACCACACCCCGGGCTTTAGGGTCCTTGTCCCCCCCTCCAGGCCCGTTTGTACTCACACTACCTGGGCCTCGGAGAATGCTTCTTGCTGCCTATACGTCATCACGCCGTAACACGTCACACGCATTGATGACGTCATGGCGATGCGTGGCTTTGTTTCCAAATCTTTCCGTAGACCTCTGAGTTTTTGTGCGTCTTGTCGACTGTTTTTGAATCTTTTCATCGACCAAATCTGCAGTAAACACTCCACCTCCGCATCACACCAACGTGAACCTTTCACCGCCATTGTTGTTATTGTTAAATGTCCGCGCATGGTCCCTCCTTCTTTTTTCCGAACAGGCGCACATAAATGACGTCAGAACCGCCGTAGGCCCCGTGCTCGTTCATGTGCAAACACGCTCTACAAAAGCCCACCTCTCCCAAACGGGCCGTGGACGGCCAGCTGGCCGCAGTCATGCGTGGAGCGGTTGCACTCACACTGGTCAAACGCACTAGGCTTGACCCGAAAAACCTGTTTTTGCCCGGTGTGGAAGGACAGTGTGAGTGCGCCCTTAGAAGCAGTGTTGCATACCGTATGAGACTCTTGTAAACACGTCACGTTTTGTCTCATAAATGCATCTGGTATTTATATCAGCAATATAGGAGGCAAGTGTGTGTGTGTGTGTGTGTGTGTGTGTGTGTGTGTGTGTGTGTGTGTGTGTGTGTGTGTGTGTGTGTGTGTGTGTGTGTGTGTGTGTGTGTGTGTGTGTGTGTGTGTGTGTGTGTGTGTGTGTGTGTGTGTGTGTGTGTGTGTGTGTGTGTGTGTGTGTGTGTGTTTTTGCCAGACAGGACTCATAACACGTTTTGAGTGCGTTCCAGGACAGATTGTCGGTTTCAGGGGTGGGTGCGGGACCAGTTTGGTCCAGGACTCCGTATGTTGTGACAGTGCAGATCAAAAAAAAGATAAAAGTCAGTGTGGCGCTGCAGAGACAGATGGGCGCAGTGACACTCGGGCATGCAGACACCGGCCGACACCTGGCTGCTGATCAAATACCAGCAGACACTGGAGGGAAGGGATGAGCGCCGCGTGTGTGTGTCTCGTGTGTGTGTGTCTACTCCACGTGGCCAAAAGTATGTGGACAGCCCTGACGACATTGTGTTTACGGCGTTTCAGTGCCGGGTTGTTCGTCATGTTTAACCGTCCTGTTCTCCTAAGGGTCAATTTGACCCCATTTAATGTTTATCATCTCTAAATAACGACATCTTTTTTTTGTTTTTCTCATAAAAAACCTAAAATTGTCATGATTATATATATTTTTTTATTGTTCTTATCGTACATGAACTTGTCCCGGAGCGGTTTAAACTGTGGATGTCGGTGCCGTCAGAGGCATTTCTACATATTTACGTTGTTCTGTGCGCAGGTTCAATGCCACAGCATACTTCAGCATATCAGGTCAGTAGATCAGTACGTAGTCACGCGCTGCCTATCAGGTAGTTCTGGTTCAAAAGAAAGTGGCGCTCGGCACTGTGGGTTAGCTCGCTACGACGGTTCTTTGCCACGGCAGCAGTGCACGTAAAAATGGCCGACGCTCTGATCCATCCTGCTGCATTGATTGGTGTTCGTTCTACTCTCAATCTATTTCCATGAAAATAAGCCGACTGTTTCCGCTTTGGCAGAATTCGATGGCACACAGTGATATTCTCTCTTACCGCGTTTCCTGTTTAACGTGATACGCCCCCTGCGGCCAAAATAATGTCCTTGAAGAACTGGTTGACTAAGGGCGCACTCACACTGTCCTTCCGCACCGCACCCCGGGCTTTAGGGTACTTGTCCCCCCTCGCTCTCCCCCCAGACCCATGTCCGCTCATGGTCCGTCCTTCTAATTTCTATGTCCGAACAGGCGCACATAAATGACCTCAGAACCGCAGTAGGCCTTGTGCTCGTGCTCGTACATGTGCAAACGCGCTCTACAAAAGCCCACCTCTCTCAGACGGGCCGTGGACGGCCAGCTGGCCGCAGTTATGCGCAGAGCGGTTGCACTCACACTGGTCAAACGCACTAGGCTTGACCTGAAAAAACGGTTTTGGCACGGTGCGGAAGGACAGTGTGAGTGCGCCCTGAGTCTAGTGTGAAAGAGCCTGACTGGCCTGCACTGAGCACTGACCTCAGCCACATCCAACACATTTACAGTTGACTTAATTAATGCTCTTGTGGCTGGCGGGGAGGAAGCCTCTCCAGAAGAGTGGAGGCTGTCACAGCAGCAGATTAATGTCCGTGTTTTTGGACCGAGATGTTCGACGATCCCATACGGTTGTAACCTTCAGGTGTCCACGTACTTTCCTCCACGTTGTGTGTTTCTTTTGTTGTTCGTCTGTGTGCATGTGTGCGGTCTGTTTAGGAACTCGATCCCATCCGCGGTACTCAGAAACCTGCCGTCCCTGTAGGCGTCCCGGCCTGAACTGAGACGCAGGCAATGAAAGAGAGGAAAAAGGCAAATGAAGGGGAGGGAAGGGGGCGAGAGCGAGCCTCCAGAGGGGTTTGAATTCCCCCGCAATCAGAAACGGGAGACAGAGATGGAAAGTGGCTGATCCTTACAATCACAGACTTCCCACATTTATAGCCTCTACCCCTTTTTAGTGTGGTTTTGTTTTGCACTCGTGCTTCTGTGTGAAGTCAATCAATGTGTCCTTCCTTCTGTTTTAACATTGCTTTTGGTGGAAGTATGAGAAACAGATGGAGGGGTGATATTATTTTTTTTGGGGGGGGGGCCTCTGTTTTTCTATTTAACTTTGTTTTTGTACTGTTTTTGTGTAACTTCATCCACTTGGCAGCTTGGTATTTAATGTCTTTTGAAGGCTGTATGTGAATGAATGTGCGTGTGAGCTCATAAGCACTGTCTCGGCCTACTGCTAGAATAAACGTCCACCTCACCTCACAGATCTTTTACCTCCTTTGACGCCATAAACGGGACTCCGCACTGTGGCGGCCATCTTGTTTGCTCTCTGTAAATGTCGCGTTATGCCGACGACATTATGTTTTCCTCCAGCATCGCATAAGCGCTTGATTTATGATTTGCTTTGCTTGTTTGAGTATTTGACACGATTCTTTAAGGGGGTGTTCATAACTCCTTTTCCTACCATCACACACTCTGCATATACGGATAACTACGGCGTACGCATACGTAGGCTACACACACACAAAGGTACACACACACAGAACAGCCTGGTGTTTTCACTGTGGTGTGATTGTGGCCGTGTCCTCTGCTGGGAAAACAGTCAGACTACTGTAGCCGATCCGTCCGTGCCCTCACTGTTATGTGATCACTATGAAGGCTCGCCATTGTGCGACAGTAAAGCATTTTTTTGTCGTCGCTCAGCCACTCAGAACCGGTTTGGGCCAGAGCCTCCGGACCCAAGAGGGAACCCAGGATGCAGAAAATGAACCACCGTTTTTCCGTCCTCATCCTTTGTTCAATGCTCCGTGTCCGTCTGACAGCAAAATGGTGCTTGTTTGATGCTTTTTAGTGTTGTTTCTTTTCCTCTTTTACCACTGATGTTGTTTTTTTCACCCTCCAAAAAGACGAAGATGTCAAAAGCAAACACAGAAAAAGGAAAAGAGACGATCTCTTTTAGAAAAAAGCTTTTTATTTGAGTTGCATGCTGAACTGAAGATAGTACTCCTGCCTGTAATTGCACCTTATTGGAGGGATGTGATTCTAATTTTGTTTGTTTTTATGCATACGTGCTTGTTTATTATTCATTTTGATAAGTGATGTAACTGTCAGGCAGTGTCAAATCTTAAACAGGGTTATGGTTTTGTTATGTTTATTAATTCTGGGTTTCATCATCACTGATTCAGTCACTGGTGTTTGTCGTCGGACGGCTTCATTAAGCAGCATCAGGTGAACAGGCGCAGCTCCTTCGCACTTCCTAGGATGGATTTACTCCATAAAATGTTAACTTCTGTCTGCACAGACCTCCAAATTAGGCGGACTTTGAGGTTCAAATGGAGTGACAAATTACATTTTATCCGCTAATTAGACACCTGCTACTGCACCTGACAACCCAGCACAGTGGGGTACCAGGAAGTTTGTAGAAGGGATGAATTTTGACCACGAAAAACAGCTTTTCCTTCTGGGTCCAGATTCTCTCCTGTAATGAAGACAAGTGTGACTGCCTGGTTCACTGCTGCTGCTTAGTGGAGCCCTGTCTACACACACACACACACACACACACACACACACACACACACACACAGGCCTGTCATTTTTCACACAGTGACCAATAGGAGGCATCCTGCTTGTCCTCGCACATATCACACAGACACAAGCACTACCGCCTTTCGCCCATCTTGTCCTTGAAAAAGGACAAATGACAAACTAACAAAAGACACCATGTTGCTTGGGTACACACACACACACACACAAATTTTAACACACACACATCAACAATACGGCCTTGGCAAGATGACTGGCAACAGCGATGGTGCTGCCACCCGGTCTCATGTCCCCAGGGCAGAGTGCTGTCTGCAGCCAATTAACCAACAGGGCCAGTTGCCAGGTCCGTATCCATCTAATCCCCTCCAACCTCCCGCCACGTTGCCAGATTTAGCCCTCCACACTTCACACTTTGTTGTGTTATAAAAAAGACACACGGTTAACGATGTGAGAGGAGTAATGTTAGTAGATTAGACGGTGTGTTATTGTCGGGTAAAGGGACGAGCAGGTGGCAACACGTGCTTTTTTAAGTGGATTTAAATGAGATTGGAGTCGTTTGTAGGCTGGTCGTTCTGATGCATTTCTGTCTACAAGTGGAAAAACACACAAAACAAAACACCCCTACCTGAGGAGCTCACAGCCACGTTCGTATGCACCCTGTAAAAACACACACACACACACACCTGTCACTCCTTTCCAAGCATCTGAAACACATTTGCAGAAGCTGCCAGAAGAGCACGGAGCAAGCAAATGATTTTTATACCTTTTATTTTTGACACAACGGCAACACGAGCTTATTACACATTTTGACATTGTACGATAACACACCCTGCATCCCCCCGCCTCCCCCCGCCTCCCTCTGTCCCCATGCACTGATAATGATTGTATACGGTCGCATAGTTTTATTTTTTATATCATTGTTGGGGCTTCGTTTTGTTTCTGGGGTCATTTATTTTATTTATTTTTTTGTGCTGTTATGTTGAAACGGTTTGATGGGGTCTGTTTAACTGTGGAAGAGTGTGTGTGTGTGTGTGTGTACTGTAGCTTAATGAAAGCGTGTGTGTGAGAGAAAGAAGAGAAACAGATTGGGTGGGTGTGTTGTTGTTCAGCGGCTCGGTGTTCGGCTCCCGGTGCACATCAGCCCTTTCGCCGCCTGTGTTCATCATCGTGCCAGTGTGTTCAGGTGTTCCCTTTGCCTCTGCATCCGTTCATCCAAATCAAGAGAGAGAGGAGGAGGAAGAGGAGGAGGAAGCAGAGGGCCTTTTCCCTCAGGGGGGCGAAAAAACACACAAACGAGGAAAGAAACTTTTGAAGAAAGGATATTTTTCTCCTCCGCGGCGTCACAAAGAAGAGTGTACATTTCTAAGTGAACTGAAAACGACGAATACAAAACTCAATTGTTCTCTATATGAATGGCTGTATGTTAACCATGAACAAAAAGTAATGAGTTCTATGACAAAGACATATAATAAATTAATTTTAAAGGTTTTAACGGTGCTGTCTGTCTGTGTGTCTGTGTCTGACGTCGAGGGTTTGTGTGTTGTGGGGGTCGGTGCTGAATTGTTTGCAGATGTCCTGAAACTTCCCTAGATGACGCTGACGTGCATCATCCATCTCTGCTCTCACTAGAGGGCAGCACCGCAGCACACATCATTAGGGCTCATTAGGACGCAGCACTGAGAACACTGAGCTGTGGATTCACTTTAAACAAAGTTAATGTTCAAAACTCCTAATGCAAGCGCACCAAACGCTTACAAACAACACTAATCTATAAAGAAACATTCATGCGGTCATTAGATGCCATGCTGATCACGGGTTTCATGCAACATTTCAGAATAAAAGCACACATTAGCAGCACTGAGAACAGGTTTCATTCAACATTTCAGAATAAAAGCACACATTAGCAGCACTGGAACCCAACTTTAAAAAGAAACATTCATGCAGTCATTAGACGCCATGCTGATCACAGGTTTCATTCAACATTTCAAAATAAAAGCACACATTAGCAGCACTGAGAACTGGTTTCATTCAACATTTCAGAATAAAAGCACACATTAGCAGCACTGAGAACAGGTTTCATTCAACATTTCAGAATAAAAGCACACATTAGCAGCACTGAGAACAGGTTTCATTCAACATTTCAGAATAAAAGCACACATTAGCAGCACTGAGAACAGGTTTCATTCAACATTTCAGAATAAAAGCACACATTAGCAGCACTGAGAACACTAAACTGTGGATTGACACACTCACAAATTTAAAAAGAAACATTCATGCGGTTATTAGAAGCCATGCTAATCACAGGTTTAATCTAACATTTCAGAATAAAAGCCTACATTAGCAGCACTGAGAACACTAAGCTGTGGATTCATTTTAAACAGCGGAGCGTTAATGTTCAAAACTCCTAATGCAAGCGCACCAAAAACTTACAAACAACACTAATCTATAAAGAAACATTCATGCGGTTATTAGACGCCATGCTGATCACAGGTTTCATTCAACATTTCAGAATAAAAGCCCACATTAGCAGCACTGGAACACAACTTCCAAGGACGGTCGGCTGAATTGCCCCCCGGGGACAAATAAAGTTTTTTGAATTGAATTAATCTGTTAACCCTCCTGTTCCCTTCAAAATGTACCAACATCATTTATCCTCGGGGTCAATTTGACCCCAGCAATTTCTAAAACCTCCAGAAAATTATCAGAAACGCCTCGGCTATAATCTCATCTCTTCTCATCTTCAGCCTCTTATCCGGGGTCGGGTCTCGGGGGCAGCAGCTTTAGCAGGGGACCCCAAACTTCCCTTTCCCGGGCCAAATTAACCAGCTCTAACTGGGGGATCCCGAGGCGTTCCCAGGCCAATAACGTTAAATGTATTCCTTAAACCGGTGCAAACTCCTACACAAACTTGCAGTCGAGTCAAACTACAGAAACTAATCAACATCAGCATCTTCCAGAGTTGAGCTAGGTAACTTGGGCAAGGCTTTATGACCCAAACTGCAAATATAGCCTTGCCTTTAATCACTGATATTACTGCAGGTTGTAAAAATCGACTATTAAACCGTAATGGCCTCCAGGGACACATCTGCACCGACGCCATTACTTTCCAAAAGCCATATGGTGAGGAGTTTCTAACCTGCAGTGAAAGCAGTAAGTGACTGTTTCTGTGGAAATGACCAAAATATAATAAAAGAAGAAAATAAAAATCACACGCACTACCCCCCCGACTGTCTACCAAATTAAACTGCAGCGTTTTGGAAACAAAATGGACCGAGAAAGTGTCATTTGAGGCCATGACGCATTCAGCGGGGAGGAGGGAGCAGCTGCACTGTAATGTCTAAGTATCCAGTTAATGTCCAGTTGAAGTGCCAGATCAGCCACAGTGGGCCAGGGTGTAACGGCGCCCGGCCCAGGCGCACAGACCGAGGAATGCACTGCAGTTGTTTTTCTGTCGAAGGTGGAGAGAGAAAGAGGCACGGACGATCTTTTAGGTCCGCTAGTATCTGAAGATAGGCACACATGGAGTAAATGCAAACAGCTTCACACCGTGCAGCCGTAAAATACACACCGCTGCAGACAGGAAGTGACATGCATGACATATAAGTGAGTTTTGACAGTCATGACACAAACAGCCATTTAATGGATGACTTGTTGTATTTTTGCTCAAGTAAAAAGTCAAGGACTCAGGTGATGACTCAGACACTATTAGCTAGATGTGTCATGTATTGTGGTGTCGACGCTGTGTGTGGTTCCAGTGGGGACTACTCCTTTGTCTACCATCTGAAGACGCCCGTAACACACACCTTTGTTCACGATTATAGACTGAAACACTGATTGGCAGATTTCCATGAATGTTGCTGTGGATTTTGCGTTTCCCAGAGGCTGAACCCTGATGTTTCTGGTCCTTCCTCTCATGCCATCATCAACATTTAACTCCCATGACATTTAGAGTTCATTCACACCGTTTAAAGGATGAACCCTTAACATTTGGGGCGACGAGCCCCATAAGGAAGTTTATGGACATGACATGAAGTAAGTGGACTGTTGCCCAGTAATTGAAATCAAACACTGTTTAACATGAGATTTGACTTACCAACCTTGGTCCAGAACATTGGATTTATCCACTGTGTCGCCCAAGAACCCCCCCCCCCCCACACACACACACACACACACACACACACACACGCCACAGAAAACCAGTATTTTTATGACAAACTCAGGTTTGCTTTATGACACTGAAGTTGTGATAATGTATTTTAACCCAGATTGGTATGCAAACATCAACTGTAATAGTGTGTTGAGTCAAGAGTAAGCAAGAGCCACCTTAGGGCCCCTACAATTCCAGTTTCATTGTGCTTTTGTGCTGCATCTTAACAAATAAATTAGCTATTACTCAAATCGAACTTTAGATAGAGCCGATAATTTGACTCGACAAAGCAGGAAAAGCACAGGTGGAAGTAATAACAATGGATTAGAGCCATCGTTATGTGATTATTTTCACCTGTGCTTATGTCTGCTGTGAAAAGGGCCGGTAAGGCAGGTAATGACTAAACTCCCAGAGGTCCTCTACACCAAGAGGAAGCTCAAAATCATCAACACCTCTTACGGCAGACTCACTGTCGATCTGCGTCCACACAGTCTCTTTGGACACAGGGTTGCACATGTTTCTTGAACCCCATAGGAGCCACGTTTTTGCTGCTTTTCTCAGATTCTTCAATTCACTGTCTCAACCATTCACTTCGACCCCATCGTCACGCCTGCCTTCCAGACTCTCTGATGACACCATAGTATTCTACTGAAGCAGGCTCATCCAATCAGTTCTGTTCACAAATGGCCTCCTGTGATTCCAACGACTGTCGTCAAGACTCAATAGAGCACTAACCAAGTCCAAACGACTTCCCACCAACGACTGTCACTCTAACAACGGTCGTTGGCACTTGGAGCACAAAGGGTTCCAGTGACATCATCGACCTTGTGAGAGGTTAAATACCTGGATCTCCACACCAGTTAGTTGGACCAGTCCCAGCCTGGTCCTGGTCCTGGTCCTGGTCCAGGTCCTGGTCCAGTCCCAGCCTGGTCCTGGTCCTGGTCCTGGTCCAGTCCCAGCCTGGTCAGATGCGTACATGAACTGATGAAGCCTCTTGGATGAGAGGTGAAACGTCTTCCTAGACAAATAACCAAGTCCAGTTGCTTTTGACTGAAGTTGCTTTGAGGGTAACGACGACCTGGACGTGAAGTGAGAACATTCACAGGCTTATCAGTTACAACAGTTTCCAGTCGGCAGCATTTAATTACGTTAATGTCATCACATTGTAATATCCTCTTTATGTTTTCCCTAATTGCCGATGACTCACACCACCATCTCAGCAGCTAATGGACATCCAATTAAAAAGCTTTTCTTCAGAATGACAGTAACCAAGCGATGTACGGGGATCAGGGATGGAAAATGAAACGTGCTTTGGTGCAAAATGAAATTAGAAAGGGGGACATGACTGCAACATGGCAAAGAAACAGCAGCAAAGATGATGCTCAGAGAGGTGCAGCATGTAACATCCCTGTTATTGTGCATGTGAATCTGTTGCTATGATCCTTTGCAGCGGTGCTGTGAGTATGAGCACTGTGGGAACACCGAACGCTCCAAGATCACAGGAAGGAACGTCTTTAAAGTACGAAAACGATTAATAATAGAAAAGTGTGACACCAAATGGTGTCTTTTAGTAATTTATATGTATACAGTTTTCTTAGTGATTGTGAACTGCCTGGTATCTACATGGTGGTGTAGTGGTTAGCACTGTCGCCTCACAGTGAGAAGGTTTCAGGTTCGCATCCCAGCTGGGGCCCTTCTGTGTGGAGTTTGCATGTTCTCCCCGTGTCTGCGTGGGTTTTCTCCGGGTTCTCCGGTTTCCTCCCACAGTCCAAAGACGTGCAGGTGTTCGGTTCATTGATGACTCTAAATCACCCGTAGGTGTGAATGGTTGTCTGTCTCTGTTCGTCTCTATGTGTCCTGTGATAGACTGGCGTCCTGTCCAGGGTGGACCCCGCCTCACGCCCGATGTCAGCTGGGATCGGCTCCATTTCCCCCGGGTGACCACGACAGGGACAAGAGGTTGAAGATGAATGAATGAACTGCCTGGCTTCATGTGTCAAGAGTCGGTTCTGTCACTCCCTCCTCTCTCCCTTTTGTGTGAGTTTGTCTCCCTCTGTCTGTTTTTCCCTGCATGTGTCTCCCCTCTGTGTTTGTTTGTCCAGGTCCTGTAGGCGTGGCCTTACCCAGCTGCAGCCTGTTATGCTGATCACCTGAGGAGCATAAAGACCCAGAGCTGACAGGCATGCAGCGCCGGACCGTTGTTATCCTTCCCCTGGTAAACTCTTCGTCGGTTTGGCTCCTGTTACGCGTTCGTTCTGGTTTTTACCCTCCTCGTTGATGTTTGTTAATCATTGTTTTCTTTGTTTCTTTCCCTCGTTTCCCCGTTCCTGTTTCCCTCGTCCGTCTCGTCTTAGTTTCTTGTTTCCCTCTAGTTATTCTCGTTTTGTCTGTCGTTTATATTAAATATTTGTTTGCTTTACAAAAGCCCACCTCTCCCAAACGGGCCGTGGACGGCAAGCTTGACGCAGCTAGGCGCGGAGCGGTTACACTCACACTGGTCAAACGAACCAGGCTTTACCCGTAAAACCTGTTTTGGCCCGGTACGGAAGGACAGTGTGAGTGCGACATCAGTTGATAAAGAAAATGGTTCATGTAGCTTCATGAAGCTTTGTTTGGACATCACTGCTTTTACCCAATCCCCATTTGTGAACAGCGGCCCTGCTCTGGCTCTGATTGGAGTCCTTGTAATCGTTAGCGTCTTCACAGTGCAGATGGGGGGGAATAATGCTCGGTAGACGTAGATACGACACACTGATTAACGAGAAAATGGGCGGCACTTCATATCAAAAAGGTCGCCAACCCCTGGTCTGCTGAGTCTATTGAACGTACGCTAAGCTTCATTTATATGCCTCGTGAACAGTTAGTGGAGGTGATGCATGACCGTACTGCACAACACGTGTGATTGTATTCTCGGTTTGAATAATGTAAGGGATTATTACACATCCTTTTTTAGTGTAATGGTCTGTTTCTGCCGCCCAGTCTGATGGGTGTCTTGCTGTGTCGGCCCATTGAGAACACTGAGGACCGGCGCTGCAGCCATCAGTCAAATCCTATCACTCAGTAAGACCTGTTATTTACGCTCTTCACACCCAAAACACACTAATGAACTATTCAGAGTGTCAACACTCGAAATCACAGGAAGAAGATTGCTTGTTAGCAAGCATTGTGTCAAATCAACCTCCCCCCTCCCCCTTTCACTCGTAATGTGTGTGACCTTGTGTCAGGCAGCGCTAAGTATGTATTTGCATCTGTAATCTGAGAAGCAAGTGTCACCATCTACATCCTGGCAGCCCCTCCTCTCCTTTGTGTCCGCTCTGTGTATGTTTGATCCTCGTCTCTCCCCTTCCCAGTCAGTGTTGTGCGTGCGTGGGCGTGGTCTTCTCTCTCCAGCAGGTAGAGCCAGGTGCAACTCATCCCACTAATCGACCTCTCCGTATAACCTCATGATTTCCAGCCACTCGTTGCCAGTTCATTCTCTCAGCCTGAGCGCTATAGTTTGACACCAGCCTCTAGTTAGCTCTTGTGTAGCGTTTCTAACCTGTTGATTCCTCTGTCCAGTTAATCCTGGTTGCCTGCCAGTTCGTCTGCCTGCTTGCTTCCACGCCTGTCTGTCTCCTCCTGCCACTGCCGGTCACTGCAGCCACCCGACCTCAATCTTGGGGAAGCTTCCGACCAGCATGACGCAGTCCGCGATGAAACGTGTCTCCGCCTTTACGAGGGGAGATCACCACGTTTTCCCCCAGCACCACCAGCACTCCTCGTGGGATCCCGGGGACCCCTCCTAGCACGCCATTATTTCTTCCTGCACCGTGGTACTTTCACCGGGTCACAATAAATATCACATTGAACTGAATCACCTGAGTCGGGTCGGGCACTTGGGTTCAACCTCTGTCGTTCGTCATAACAGCAAGGGTCGTATTTATTAGCTAAGTCTTTTCTTAGCTCACCATTGCATCTCGTTTTTTAACCTTATTCTTTGACGTAGCAATGTTTCAAGAACTTTCAGCCACTCTCATTCGTCACACTGCTGGTCAATCCCCCAACGCCTTAAGAATAGATTCCCTCTCATTAAACCAAATGGCTCAAACATGCAACATGTGCCACACGTATCTTTGCATTACACCGCATATGAGGCTGCTGCTCAGTAAATGAAGGCATTCAGTTGCCAGTTCCCTTTGGCCACTACTTTTCCTGTTACTCTACACAGTTTACTATCAAACTGAGATGAAATGGCACAGATATGAAAGCGAAGTCAGACTGGTGAGAGCCAGATGCCTGTGTGTCAGCGTTAATGATAGTAACTCCTATAAACCTCCTGCAGATGGGAAACTCTGGATAGCTGCTGCAGCGCTGGATGGCAGAGATTAAAGAAGGCCTCAGGCTGAATGGATGGGTATTTCACCTGTGTGTGTGTGTGCGTGTGTGTGTGTGTGTTTGAGTCAGCTAGCTTTTCATGAAAGCGCGGGGTGGGGTCAGACTAATTAGAGCGAACCACTCTGTAATTTGCAACCAAAAAAATGGAGCTAAACAGCCTGTCATTTTGTGCCTGGGTGTGTGTATAAGTGTGTGTATGACTAAATGAGTACCTGCAGGCACGTGTGTGTGTGTGTGTGTCCTTGTTTATTGCACACTGCAGCTATTGTTGTGGCTGGTTCAGCTTTGCAGCGGCATCAGCACGGTATTGGAGCAGTGAAGTGGCTGTACTTTGCTGTGTGCATGTTGTTCTGGACCACAGAGAGAGAGAGCAGGTTGAGTGACTCAAGCCCGGGACATGGAGCAGGAACTGGAGGTCAGACTGGCTGAGTAATGGTTACTGAGGCAAACTTGATCTGGATGGGTCGTAGGGGCAGCAGCTTTAGCAGGGGACCCCAAATTTCCCTTTCCCGGGCCACATTAACCAGCTCTAACTGGGGGATCCTGAGGCGTTCCCAGGCCAGTGTGGAGATCTAATCTCTCCACCTGGTCCTGGGTCTTCCCCGAGGCCTCCTCCCAGCTGGACGTGCCTGGAACACCTGGTTCTTTGGGTCCTGACCCAGCTTTCATGACCACAGGTGAGGGTAGGAACCAAGATTGACCGGTAGATCCAGAGCTTTGCCTTCCTCAGCTCTCTTTTGGTCATCACCAAACTCAAAAGGATTCATCTTCTGGGGACCAATCATGTCTGTCCACATTTCCTTCCGTATAAATAGCTGTTTAAGAATGTGGAGAGAATGTGTTTCCTCAGGAGGGGGTCTGGAGTCTCCCTTAGAGAGAGGGGGACAAGTTCAGCATCCGTGAGGAACTCGGAGTAGAGCCGCTGCTCCTTTGTGTTGAAAGGAGCCAGTTGAGGTGGTTCAGGATCATCTGGTAAGGATGAACCCTGGGCGCCTCCCTAGGGAGGTGTTCCAGGCACGTCCAGCTGGGAGGAGGCCTCGGGGAAGACCCAGGACCAGGTGGAGAGATTATATCTCCACACTGGCCTGGGAACGCCTCAGGATCCCCCAGTTAGAGCTGGTTAATGTGGCCCGGGAAAGGGAAGTTTGGGGTCCCCTGCTAAAGCTGCTGCCCCCGCGACCCGACCCTGGATAAGAGGCTGAAGATGAGATGAGATTCTGTTTGTACATATAAGTATGAATATTGATGTAGTATAGGGCTAATCTGTGTCCCGCCGGTGCCTTTTTTTCGAACCCTAACCAGGTCATTTTGATGCCTAACCCTCTCCTTGCATTGCCTAAACTTGACTGGTCATGTAACAACAGCCTTGGTGCCTATACCTAACACATCCCTTTGGTTACCTAAATGTAACTGTCACCGTCCACTTGCAGTCACCATATTTCATAAAATGTCATCCAAATTTTTGTGCCTAACTCCAGAAATACATTGAACAATGTTTCCATGTAGCTCAAAGCAAATGCAGCTGGATCGGCTGTAGACCAGTGTGTTGGCGTGGCACACAGACAACACTGAGGTGCTGCTATGCTGAAAATAAACAAGAATGACATAACAAGGCCATGTGCAGAGCACCAAAATCTTGTAGCATCCCCTAACATGACAATGGAGTCTAATAAAGTCTATATGCCCACAATGATGGTAGTTATTACTGATTATACTCGTGAGTATGGTCAAAAAAAATGATTTAAAATGCATCCAAAATAAACAAACAGTTGATTTGTAAGTGACTCCGATGGGAAATAACAGATTCATGTCACACAAAATGTATTTACAGATTGTGAAAGGGACAAAGGAGCTGCCAGATCCCATCATGGGAGTCCCTGGATCATGTCGGGGCAGGATCCAGCACAAATTACGCCGCGCTAGTGTTCCCGAGAGCCACGGCAGTGTGACAACATCACACACAATACCAACCGTCAGGGTTTGAACCTTTTATTTCTCCTGTAACGTTATCAGAATTAAATGAATCTGAGTCACAGTGTGGTCGGCTCCTCCCCTGCTCTGCTGCTCAGCCACACCCCTGATGGGTCTACAGCTTTCACCTGCAGCTCTCACCTGCTCACCATCTCCAATCAAGCCAGTATTTATGCAGCCTCACTCCACTCACGCTTTGCCACGTTGCCTTTGCTCTCATGCCTGAATCTCCGGCACTTGTTCCCAGATTGCTCACCTGGTATCGACCCGGCTTGCCTCTGACCTTTGACTCTCGTCTAAGCCCCCGCACATCCTCCAGCCTTCTGTCCCTGACCACTGGGTACTGCCTGCCTGTTTTCTGTGGCTGGTTGGCGCCTGGCGTGTTTCTGCTCCACCACCTGGCTTCAGCTTCACCTCACCAGCTCACATTCTCTGGTGAAGTCGTCTCAAGCTCCGGGTCCAGTTCTCTGTTGCCCTCCCCTGGTCAGCCGTGTACCTGCTTTAACCTGCTGAATAAAGACTGTTTTAAAACGAACACCTGGTTCATCTGTGCTGCAGTTGGGTTCACTCCACACCCGTTACAACAGCGGTGTCAAACTCAAACTCACAGTGGGCCAAATTTAAAAACTGGGACAAAGTTGTAGACCAAACTCAATATTTACAGACTGCAAATGTGCATGTGTTCCTTCTCTCCAGATGTGTAACGTTGAACCTTTCCAGTGCAGCTCCTTGTTCTTGTCGTGGTGTTTCTTCTGTTTGATTCTTTGGTTACAGCCACGGTGACAAACAGCTCTTTACCTTCAGACACAGATCATCTGCTGAAAGATCCTGTCCTCCATCTTTCTTTGGGTCCTTTTTGTGTTTTTTTCCTCTGTTTTTAGTCGTTTTGTCATCTTCTTTTGGTGTTTTGCGTCTGTTTTCAGTAATTTTTTCACTTTTTGTGGTGTTTTCATCGGTTTTTAGTAATTTTTTCATGTTTTTTCTGGTGTTTTCATCTGTTTTAAGTAATTTTGTCACGTTGTCACGTAATTTTGTTGTTTTTTAGTAATTTTTTCATGTTTTTCAACTGTTTTGAGTCGGGGTTTTTTAATTATTGTGGTATTTTCATCTTTACTAAAAGAACAAAAAAGAGTGCAAATGTGCATGTGTTCCCTTCTCTCCAGATGTGTAACGTTGAACCTTTCCAGTGCAGCTCCTTGTTCTTGTCGTGGTGTTTCTTCTGTTTGATTCTTTGGTTACAGCCACGGTGACAAACAGCTCTTTACCTTCACACACAGATCATCTGCTGAAAGCTGCTGTCCTCCATCTTTCTTTGGGTCGTTTTTCTGGTGTTTTTAGTCGTTTTGTCATGTTTTTGTGGCGTTTTTCATCTGTTTTTAGTCGTTTTGTCACATTTTTGTGGTGTTTTCATCTGTTTTTAGTTGTTTTGTCATCTTTTTCTGGTGTTTTGCGTCAGTTTTTAGTCGTTTTGTCACATTTTTGTGGTGTTTTCATCTTTCTTTACTAAAACAAAAAAAAAGAGTGCAAACGTGCATGTGTTCCCTTCTCTCCAGATGTGTAACGTTGAACCTTTCCAGTGCAGCTCCTTGTTCTTGTCGTGGTGTTTCTTCTGTTTGATTCTTTGGTTACAGCCACGGTGACAAACAGCTCTTTACCTTCAGACACAGATCATCTGCTGAAAGCTGCTGTCCTCCATCTTTCTTTGGGTCGTTTTTGGGGAGGGGTGGATTCAGTGTGTCTGCAGAGACTGGCAGCATGGATGCTCATGTGTGTGAACAGAAAAGTAGACGTGTATGTGATTTAGCTCTCAGAGAACCTTGATTTGATCTTAGGGGCCAAATATAATTACACCGCGGGCCAGATGTGGCCCACGGGCCTGAGTTTGACACCCCTGCGTTACAGAATCCTTATTAACCTTGTGGCACGGCGTAGGATACTCAAGAGTCCAACCACTAATGCAGTAAGAGGCCGTGGCTCAAACAGCAATGATGAAGTGTCCTGGAGCAGAAGTAGAGCACTGCATCTATTCATCAGTATTGGTTTGAGTTCTGTCACACGACTGATGTCAGCGTTGCTTTGCTTTTACGTCAGATTCCTCCTCTGCTTCTTCGCTGTCTGGTGCTTTTCAGATGTCGGTTACCTTCAGGCTAAGACGCGCTTCCTAAGAGACAGCGGATCAAGACGAGTGACAAGTGTGGGATTGAGAAACAAGGGGAGCGGGATGAGATCACACACCTCCCATCCAATGTTTTTATGATGATTAGCTTGTGAGAAGTCATCTGCAGTCGAGACACACATCGTGTTCGGCGTGCACGAGAACTCTCGGCCTTCTGAGAGAGCGAGATTATCGCTTTCTAAAGAAAATATTCCTTTCTAGCGTCATGTCCTTCGATTCATCACCACCCTTCGCCCCCAAAGCAACAGCAGAGGGTGACAGTTTGCTAGATGTCTGCTATGGTCGTAAATTGCCAGGCCGTGACAGACATGCAGCGAGCTTTGCTTCGCCTCGCCTCGAGACCGTGATGGCTTTTCATCATCAGAGGCTCAGTGTTGTGCCTGAAGGGGAAAAAGCTGCGTACTGTGGTTTTATTTGTAGCTTTTCATCGACACCATGTGGATGATTTTGGATTAATCTCTATAAATAATCAACATATTTTGATTACTTTTTTCCTCGCCTGTAACATAGATGCAGTAAATCAACATCTGGATAGGTTAAGTAGTCTCTCACACTCCCTGTCTGCATTGTTCTGGAAGTACCTGGGGGCGTCACGTGATGCAGGAGTGGCGCCCGACCATATGGAGCATAGCATTGGATCAGGCGGAGCACTGAAGTCATGCTTGCATCAGCTGATTCAAAGCAATGCACTGTAATTTGTGTGTACTCCACAGATGTAGTGATGTAGTATAAGACAGCAAATAGACGGGTTGGGGCGGTGGGCGGCTCCCTAACCACAGGACTTTCACCTGAGGGAACAGGGTCCGCTCGTGTTCATGTCCTGGATGTACTAAACCAAACCACGCCGAACCCTAACCGCCACCTTTTGCTGGCTAAAACCGGTCACTTAGTCACCTAAAGCAACGAGCGTGGTCCACTTCTGGTTAGTTGCCTTCCTGCGGTCAACTCACATTAACTGTTTTGTGAAAAATTATACAAATGTTTTGTGCAGAGCTTTTGCGAATATGTTCATGTGATGCAGGAGTGGCGCCCGACCATATGGAGCATACCATTAGTTCAGGCAGAGCACTGAAGTCACGCTTGCGTCAGCTGATTCATTCTTGCTTTACCATCACTGGCTCAAGCATCGGCTGCTTTTCTAACAGCTGGATAGTAACATCAAATCATAGTTACGCAGGTTTAAACACAGCCAGTATAACCTGACACCCTAACCACCACCCTTTGCTGGCTAAAACCGGTCACGTAGTTTTGGGGCCTAATCCTAATCAACACCTAAAGCAACGGGCGTGGTCCACTTCTGGTCAGTTGCCTTCTTGCGGTCAACTCACATTAACTGTTTTCTGAGATATTATATAAATTTCCGTGCAGAACTTTTGCGAAACTGTTAATTAGAATACGTTGCTCCGACTGAACCGTGTTTCCCTCAGATGTAGTGATTTATTGCTTTAATGCATGAGGCAACTATCAGAAATCAACTGTTTTGGCATTTGATTAAAATGTCTCCTTGCGTCTCCACGTTGAGGTATGTGGTAAGAAGAAGATAAATCATTGGTAAAATCTTTTGGTGTCTGACAAAGGAGAGCTTTAAGTATTTCCTCCTATGAGCCACATCTACCGTAACGCTTTGGCAGCACACACAGGGCTGCACCCCTTCATGCAGAGAATCAGTTTACTCTCTCCCAGCTCAACACCGCACACGGGCGTGGGTGTGCACGGAGCAGATAAGAGCACTGACCTGGGGCGTGTGTTTAGGAGTCTGCGTTTTGCTCTTTAGCCCAGGGAGAACATCAGGACAGATCAGGGCCTGGATCAGAGGAGAAACGCTATCCGTCTCCTCGGGGATTGCCCTGTCAGCTGCCTTCTCTGGCTCAGAAATCTAAACGACTAAATTAGCCTCTGATAGAGAGATAAGTCAGAGAAGAGAGGCCTTTTAATTCCCCCTGGCTGTACATCTGAACCTCATGTCCTCCAGAAAACCTTGGCCTTGTTTCCCCTGCGGTTCAAAACGAGATTTCACAGAAACACTGGAGTGTAGTGCGATATAGCGCCGCGCAGGTGTTCATCATAAGAAGCAACAAAACTGAGATCAGACTACACGTCATTTATTTTTTATGTCTTTCCAGATAGACACTGTGTGTAGCAGGGCGGCACTGTAGGACCCATGCAGGGAGCATTAGCCAGGTGAGAGCCACCAGGTAATGAGTAGGCTCATGGGCAGCAGGTGTGGAGACATGCTCTCGCTTCTCAGGTATATCTGTTAGGAGGATTTCAGCATTTCAAAGTGCTTTCAAGCTCCAGTGCTGCAGTTTCCTGATGAGACGCCTCAATATCCGACAGATTCGCATGTCGAGGTAAGGACTTCACAGAACATCGTCGACAAAATATCCCGGGGAGAAGGATTTGACACAGTAGTCGTGTTTTTTATTCAACTTTTGATTGATTTTCCACACCATCCTCTCAAGGCTTCATAATTATAGACATACACTAATTGATATTAATTATACACAGAAACAAAACGTATAAAAGAAAGACTCTCACTCATTTCACCCAAATCATGGAAAACATCATTCACTGTTTGTTTGCAATTGTAGTTATTTGGGCGGCAGCAGCTCAGTCCATAGGTGACTTGGCTGGGAACCGTAGGGTGGCTGGTTCGAGTCCCTGTGTGGACCATGAATGGAGCGTGGACTGGTGGCTGGCGAGGTGCCAGTTCATCTCCTGGGCACTGCTGAGGTGCTGTTGAGCAAGGCACCGAACCCCCAACTGCTCGGGGTGCTGATCCACTGGCAGCCCCCTCACTCTGACGTCTCTCCATTAATGGCATGTATAGGTCCTATGTGTGTGTGTGTGTGTGTGTGTGTGTGTGTAACATGAATAATAATAAGAGTGGAAAAATTAAATTTCCCCGTTCCGGGATTAATAAAGTAATTCTTCTTCTTCTAGTAGTTCATCTCTTCACAGACGTCACGACGGTACACAAAGCTGAGCATGCACCCTCTCGTCCTCGTCTTTCCACATATATACACATATATACACAGTACATACACATATGTGCATACCTGCATACATACACACATGTATATGTATATAAATATTTATACTTAGGAAGCAACCCATGACAAAGAAATTGCACATCTGCCTATACACAGTATTGAGTAAGAATTAATAAATATGCATATTTACAACAGAGAGACTTTTAAAACTCCTTCATCCAAAGAATAGTTTCAAACCCCAACTACAAAGGCTGTTTTCATAGGTTTTTGTAAATGTAAGCAATGTGCAGTAATTTGTGTAATTTCAATCTACGTATTTTTTGTGGATTTCCCGTTTTTGTTACTGAAGAAAGCAATCTGCTGTAGTTTGTTTGTAGTCCACGTATTGAAACCAGGAGACGTGATAGGACAGGAGGATGCCCTCAAAGCAATTTCAGTCCAAAGCAACTGGACTTGGTTATTTGTCAGGAAGACGTTTCACCTCTCATCCAAGAGGCTTCATCAGTTCATGTACGCATCTGACCAGGCTGGGACTGGACCAGGACCGGGACCAGGACCAGGACCAGGACCAGGACCAGACTGGGACTGGACCAGGACCAGGACCAGGCTTGGACTGGACCAGGACCAGGCTGGGACTAGCCATCCGTGAGGAACTCGGAGTAGAGCTGCTGCTCCTTTGCGCTGAAAGGAGCAAGTTGAGGTGGTTCGGGCATCTAGTAAGGATGAACCCTGGGCGCCTCCCTAGGGAGGTGTTCCACCTCGAGCTGGGGAAGGCCCCGGGGAAAACGCCTCAGGATCCCCCAGTTAGAGCTGGTTAATGTGGCCCGGGAAAGGGAAGTTTGGGGTCCCCTGCTAAAGCTGCTGCCCCCGAGACCTGATCCTGGATAAGAGGCTGAAGATGAGATGAAAATGAGACACTCATCTCCTACACATGGAGCAAACAGCGCCAACTGTGCTGCAGTTTAAGTGAACATGAGTAGACTCCAGATGTTGTTGTTGAGTTTAAATCATGTCTGGAACGAACCTCTCGGCCTCTGCCCTACACCGACCGGCCCGCTCTGCTGGCTCAGGATGAGATTTTTTGCCTCATTTGTACGGACATGAATCTGCTTGTCTTTGCTCAACTCATGACCTTTACTGCAAGATAAAATAAAGCCAAGAGTGTCAGCAGTGTCTGGCTGTGGCGTGTACCTCCTCCCCTCCCTCACTTTTGACAGCAGCGCTCTGGCAGTGCTCTCCGCAGAGCCCTTACACGATTATTAGGTAGCGAGGCTTTACTATGGAAACAGAGACGAGCTGGTGATGAGAGACACTGCAATGGAAAATGTGAAAGGGACACAGTGAGTCAACACATAACGTTGCTTTTAAAGGATTAAGACAAGTCATTGTTAACCTGGAACAAAAAGTTCAATGTAAACAAACAGCTGTGATAACTCAGAAACAGATATTTTAGATACTCCGTATTACCAATATCTATACTGTGTTGTGGGTACCTTGAATGCATCATGCATGCAATATAAATGTCACGCCGTGGTGAGGTCTGTCCTGTCTTTGGGTTTCTGTCTTGTGAATTTCCTGTTTTATTTTGAAAAGTAACTCTCCTCTCGTTCCAGTTCACTTGCTCTTCCTCTTGTGTCACCGGTCTGACGTCATTTCCTGACCCTTGATTGTTTCCACCTGTGGTTCCCCTCCCTTCATGTGTATAAAGTCTGTGTCTTCCCCCTTGTTCCGTGACAGATTATTTCGTACCTTGTGTCGAATGCATCTGAGTCCGCATTCCTGCCTGAGTCTGACAGATATTTTAGATACTTGGTATTACCAATATCTATACTGTGTTGTGGATACTTTGAATGCATCATCCATGCAATATAAGTATCTTAAAAATGTCTCTATTGTTTTTACGTAAGGGGCTATGAGTTGTATTCTACTTTGTGGTGCCTTCTAGTTTGAATGCTATGATCTTTTAAGGCTCTGAATGTGGTGTTAGTATTAACAAACACCAGCCTGCAATATCTCTCCTGTGTCCGAGCACCATAATATGATATCTATATGCTCCGTGAAGCCGGTTTGACCATAACAATACTTCCTAGATGTCTTTGTTTAAGACTAAGCTCTAATGCTAATGAGGTAAAGAGAATATGGCCATTTGTGATGGGTGTCCTGGTAAAGCATTACGATGATGTTTCCTGTCTGATGTTGTAAGACATCATAAGTTTGAAGGAACCGTCATAAAGCATGACGCATGTTTTATGCAGAAGGAATAATTGGAGGTGATAGATGGATCGAACAAACGCAGAACACACACTCAGGAGACCGGAGACCCTGTCTCATGTGAAACCAAAAGTCAATGGTGACATTTTGTTTTTGTAATCAAGTTTTTATTGATTTCAAACATTAATAACACAAGGCTTAAACAGAAACATTGAATACACATAACACCGTTACACAACCCCCCCCTCCCCCAAGAACAAACTGAACCCCCATCACCCCCCCCCTTTTTTTTTTAATTAAATGCGCAGTCGGCAACATTTGCTTGAACATATTCAGTGACTCAAGCTAGCATACGCTAAATGACGTTAGCAGTTGCTATCTATGCGTGAGTTAGCCAGCCTACCTCTGTGTAGCGTGTATCGATGAGACGAGACACGGGCGCGTCCACAGGAATCTGGTGCACGTGCACTGACGAGCACTCGATTGGAGAGAGCGGAGCAGCTCGGTGATAGAGGGGGAGGGGCGTGAGAGTTGTAAACATTGGAAATGTGACTGAATCGACTCGATCAGCCAGACGTGCCGACTGCAGCTTTAACCAAACTCTGCTGTAGATCCATCTGTGCCAAAGTTATGCTTGTGACTCATTTTAAGCTAATCCGCTATCTTTTCTAATCCTAACCACATTGTTGCCTACACTTAACTCAACCTTTAACTTGTCTCACAACGTAAAACAGAATGGTCATATAGGTTGTTTTGGGACTCATTCACATACAACCTAGCGTGTTGATTAGGTACGAGGAAGCGTTGCTTGTATGACTTGTTGCTGCATGTTTGCACACTTTAAAACAACTTGGTGCGGTTTTCGTTGCGCCTTGTGTTCCAGGCGCTCGCCCTCGTCACTGTGCGCTGCATGGAAACATAGGCTAGTCCTCACCAACAACAAGAAACACAATCATGTCAGTTTATAAATGTCTCCCACTGAAGCTGCCTCAGTATATGATTCCTCCGCTGATCAGGAGTAAATACCGACTCACGTGTTGGCTGCAACTTGAACATCTCGCCCCATGGGATGAGTTTAAACGTTTAATCGGCCGTGTTTGTTGTGTGTCATGTAGCTGTACTTCTGCAGCATCTCTTTTAAAAATATTATATCACATGCTACATATGGAAATGATATAAAGTGTCACCAAATAATCGACCGTATCACCATTTAATAGGGACGTAGTAACAAACTGCTGTCAGCTGTGACTTCTTTTGTACCTTTAATCCTGCGTCATGCTCCCATTTGATGCATCTTGACTGTATTTCATGCTTTTTATAATTGTCTTAGGCCCGTGTGTGTGTGTGTGTGTGTGTGTGTGTGTGTGTGTGTGTGTGTGTGTGTGTGTGTGTGTGTGTGTGTGTGTATATAAATCCTGGGTAAATCCTTTTCAATCCAACCGGCCAAGAAAGCATCACTTAAAGTCGACTGTGGAGCGAAAAGAGAAAGAAAGAAAGAAAAGCTGCAGACTGGTGCCAAACGTAAAACTCTGAATGACCTCAATGTGTCTCCATTAGTGAGACACACACACACACACGCACACACACACACACACACACACGCACACACACACGTACACACACACACACACACACACACACACACACACACACACACGTACCATCTTAAAGTGGTATAACTCTCCAACAGTCAGAAAAAGTGTTGTTTGCTTTGGAGGGCACATGAAAGGTGAGTTGGCGCTCTCTCAGCACGCCCTCCTGTCGGCTCTGTTCATGCAGCAGTGGGAGATTGAAGATCACAACAATAATGTGGATTTATATCTTTGGCTTTACTGTTTTAAAGAGTTGTTATCTGGTGATTTTAAGGAACCGTTGAGAACTGAGTCTTTTGATCTGCTTTACATATTTTCATTCAACTTCCACTTTCATTATCCTCTCGTTCAATGAATCCCAACCACTTAGTTTCTCCTATTTCCCTCTTCCTTATCCCCCTGAGCCCCTGCGCCTCCCCTCCATCTACCTCCTGTCTCCCTCTGACGGATGAGTGTGGTCAGAGGTCGTGTGGTTGTAATTAGGAGAGCGCAGCCTCGTCGCTGCGCTGCTTCCTGCTTCTAATCTAAGAGAGAAAACAGGCTCTTTACTTCAGTCAGCCCTGAGAACAGCTGTTAGCCTCGGGCTCAGCCTCCAAACTCCCAAACCGAAATAAAACAGTCGTTAACCTGTCTTCATAGTCTTATAGCATCTATCATAGCCCCCCCTCCCCCTCCGTTAACCAACTCCACCCTCCAATTTCCCTTCTGCTCGATCAGTAACACAACTGCAGAGACAGAGGAATGCCAGAGGACAGTGTTGGTGCTTTGGTTTCTGATCCATCAGGATCTACCGAGCTGTAAACCTCGAGGAATATTAATAATATAATATTACATAAGTCTGTTAGTTTGGGATCATTAGAGAAGAACAGAGGTTAGGCTCCTTCCCCCTCTTTTCCACCTCTGGTCTTTCTTTTCTTTGCTCCAGGCGTCTCGTTACTGAGGTCGAGCCTTCAGTCTTCAGCCTCTGAGCCGTGTTCCCAGGTGGTCCGTCAGTATAAAGCATAAAGTATAAAGTATAAAGTATGAAGAGCATTGCACTTTAGTCCGGTGTTAACGTTGTGAAAACTAAAGACGTCAGCAGCAGAAGTCGAATCGCCGTATGGACGGGAAGGAGAATAAGTCTTTCGAGGTTATTAACATGCAGCAGTTTTTCCATTATTCAGACATTTTTTGGTGCATTTTCACCTTTATTGGATAGTTGACAGTGAACAGGCAACCCAGTGGAAGAGTGGGTCGTCCTCCATTCGATAGATCTGTCGTTCGATCCGCACCTCCCCCGGTCCACATGTTGAAGTGTCCTTGGGAAAGAAACTGAACCCTGAATTGCGCCCCGTGCTGCGCATGGGTGTGTAAATGTGGTGTGAGTGGTTAGATCAGATCAGATTAGATGGTCTGTAGATGTCCACTGCCATCTGTGTGAATGTGACAAACACTGTGAAAGCGCCTTGAGTAGTCAGAAGACTAGAAAGGCGCTTTATAAGTTCAAGTCCATTTAACATTTACCGCGGGAGGGAGAAGAAACAGTTGGTTCGAGGTTATTTCCATTCAGCAGTTTTTCCATTATTCATCCATTTTTTGGTGCATTTTCACCTTTATTGGAGAGTTGACGGTGAACAGGCAGAACCGGGGCGACTGTGGCTCAGTGAGAGAGTGGGTCGTCCTCCATTCGATAGATCGGTGGTTCGAGCCGCACCTCCCCCGGTCCACATGTCGAAGTGTCCTTGGACAAGACACTGAACCCCGAATTGCTCCCCGTGCTGCGCATGAGTGTGTAAATGTGGTGCATCAGTGTGAATGTCTGTGTGAACGGGTGAATGTGACAAGTGTGAACGCGCCTTAAGTAGTCAGAAGACTAGAAAGGCGCTTTATAAGTACAAGTCCATTCACCATTGGCCATCTTCAAAGGCGTCACTTGACCTCTGACCTCTACATATCTGAATGAAAATGGCTTCAGTCAGTACTCACTGAGTCTCGCCCCTTTACAGACATTTTGAGACGTATTCTCGAGGGATTTTTGACCATTTTCATTTATTCTTGATTAGTAAAAAACGGTTAAATAGAGCGCCCAAAAATGCTGCAACAACTAATGAGACATTAGTGAGCATGTGTTATTATACTATGCCCTCATTTACATTTATGTATTCATTCATTTCATTTCATATTTCTCATTTCTGATTTCTGATTAGAAAACCTCGACACACGTGTGCTGAGCTGCATCCCAAATGAATCTTCAGGTTCACAGGTTTCAGATGATGTATATCGCTTCTGTGTGGCATCTACTGTTGATCTGCTGTCTCCCCCAGGACACCCCCACCCCCACCCCCCCCCCACCCTAAACACTTAAATAAAGGGTGGTTATGGCTTTAGTTGAGACCTGTTCCATGCTCTCCTGTGGGAACGATGGTTATTTCAGTAGGTAACTTACCATTTGCAAGCTAAAGTAGCTCTGAGATTCAAAACCTGGTTTGTGCGACGACCTCTGGCTCACCCAGTCGAGCGTGCGCCCCACGTATGCTGAGTCCTCGGCTGTGTCCTGGGTTTAAATCAGCTCTGCGTGCTAGTTTTGGGAGGGAAGCAATTCAAGTAGCTGGTTACATCCGGCTCTTATTCCTGTCCAGTTTGAATGCACTTATGGCGCACTCCCACTGTGCCTCTGTCCCGTGCCCCGTGCTTTAGGGTCCTGGTCCCCCCCTCCAGGCCCGTTTGTACTCGCACTACCTGGGCCTCGGTGAATGCTTCTTGCTGCCTATACGTCATCACGCCGTAACACGTCACACGCATTGATGACATCATGGCGATGCGTGGCTTTGTTTCCAGATCTTTCCGTAGACCTCGGAGTTTTTGTGCGTCTTGTCGACTGTTTTTGAATCTTTTCATCGACCAAATCTGCAGTAAACACTCCACCTCCACATCACACCAACGTGAACCTTTCACCGCCATTGTTTTAAATGTCCGCGCATGGTCCCTCCTTTTTTTCTACGTCCCAACAGGCGCACAGGAAATGACCTCAGAACCACCGTAGGCCTCGTGCTCGTACTCGTGCGCACGCTCGTGCTCGTACATGTGCAAACACGCTCTACAAAAGCCCACCTCTCTCAGACGGGCCGTGGACGGCAAGCTGGCCGCAGCTAGGCGCGGTACGGTTGCACTCACACTGGTCAAAGAACAAGACTTTACCCGTAAAACCTGTTTTGGCACGGTGCAGAAGGACAGGGTGAGTGCGCCCTTATTGTAAGTTGCTTCGGGCAATTTCATTTGTAAAGTAAATGATGTTTGCATAGAGGCCCGAATGGTCCCTATTGTTTGTCTCTTGACTTTTGCATTGTTTATTGTTGTTTATCGAATCACCAAAGCACATTACTTGCACGGTTAAACCCACTTTGCTTAAACGCTCGTGAGAATCCTGTGCTCCCGTCCTTCCATCCGCTTCATTAGCTGGTGTTTTACACTCGGGCGGGGGTAAATGAAATCATCTTTATGCCACTTGCTTGTTCGTTGTTTAACGGATGAAGGGAAACAGCCTAAACTGGCCGTGTGTCGTCAACAGTCTGGTAAAAGTTGAGTTAATTGGGCCGATCGCTGCGACTGAACGTGAGCGTATTCAGCTTTAAAGTGCAGCGTGTTGTTTTTTAATGAGCGACAAAGTGGCTGTTAAAAGGGTTCGGGCACAATTGATCTTATTTATGTGGTGTTAATGCATTTTTGTTGGTGTTGTTTTCCACCATTTTGGACTCCACTGTTGCAATGAATTGCTTTTAAGTGTTTGTTGTAAATCACCTGCCACACTTGACCTTTCCAGTTTGTCTTTAATAGCAAAACTAGGACACATCACGCGCTTAAATCAACCACAGCTCGTTTAACTAACAGCTTGTCTGCCTCAGCCTCCGCTACAGTCTTTGCATGACGATCCAGGAATCCGTTCAGATGTCCTGCTTCGCTTCCCAACAGAGCTTTTCAGATCTCCACTCAAGGCTTAAAGTATTTACAACGCTGCAGTCTGCGTTTCCTCCAGCAAAGTCTCCCCGAGGACGGCATTATGGTTAATGGGAGGGATATGGCCGAGCAGATGGAGCGGGCGTACCGCAGAGACACGTCCGCTGTCTCTGAGACTCTCTGAGGCTTTTTGTTTACTTGTTTATTGTAGAGAGTTGTGGGTTAAATCTCAAATACCTCGTAGGAGTGTGTAACTGCGAGCCAACGCTAAAGTGGATGCATTTGTGAGAGATAAGAAGAGTGAGGAAAGTTCCCCTGCATGTGCTTTTGCCCTGCGGTGTAAAACAAAGCGACACCTTGACGTCTTAATGGAACAGAGACGCTCCTGATTTCACTTTTTCCATTCTGGAAATGTTTAATTTTTCATAATCAAGAGTCTTTTTGTTACTCGGGGATACAGAACAAGAGATACTTGGTTAGTGAAGGAGGAAATGCTGCACACACACACACACACACAGTGGTAGCATAGATTTAGAGCGTACTCACACTGTCCTCCCGGACCGAGACTCGGACTTTAGGGTACTTGTCCCCCCCTCCCTCTCCCCCTGAGCCCCAGCCCCGTTTGTACTCACACTACCAGGGCCGGCCAATGCTTCTTGCTGTCCATACGCCATCACGCCGTAACACGTCACACGCATTGATCGCGTGTGTGTGGCTTTGTTTCCAGATCTTTCCGTAGACCTCAGAGTTTTTGTGCGTCTTGTCGACTGTTTTTGAATATTTTCATCGACCAAATCTGCAGTAAACACTCCACCTCCGCATCACACCAACGTAAACCTTTCACCGCCATTGTTGTTGTTGTTAAATGTCCGCGCATGGTCCGTCCTTCTATTTACATGTCCGAACAGGCGGACATAACGCTACTGCCGTAGGGCTCGTGCTCGTGCTCGCACACGTGCGCACGCTCGTGCTCGTACATGTGCAAACGGCTCCGCTAAAGCCCACCTCTTTCAAGCGGGCCGTGGACCGTCCGCTGGCCGCAGTTGTGTGCGGAACGGGTGCACTCACACTGCTTAAAGGTACTAGGCTTTAGCTGAAAAAAAGGTTTCGGCCGCGGCCAAAAGGACAGTGTGAGTAGGCTCTTAGGCTCAAAACAGCGATTATACAGCTATTTACATGAACCACTCTGCAGCTTGAAGTCCCTGTGGAGAACGTTAACCCTTGTGTGACCTTCGCATTTGTGACCCTCTGGTATCCCTGAGGTCAAATTGACCCGGGTCATATTTTGGGGTTTTAAAACAAGTCTGACATAAAATTTTACTTCATAAACCATTCACATAGATTGTATGTCAACTTCAATCAATAGAGAGATGACATATATGTTTAATGATTGCAAGCAGTCTCCACTAAAACACATGGAAGTGTGATTCGTGATTTTGTGGTCGTGGTGGTGGAGGAGGACGCATGACCGAGGGTAAAGAGTGGGGGACGGTGAGAGCAAACAGCTTCTCTGCTCTTGTATCATAACATTATCTTTGTGTGTGTGTGTGTGTGTGTGTGTGTTCGTGGGCATTTTACTGTGTGTATGCAGGTCAAACTGACCTGCAGACCATCTGAAGGATGTAAATGTGTGTGGAATAGTAGCATGTGTGTGTTATTTTTTGTTAATACATGTGTATCACAGACAATAAGCTCAGGCCACTGAGTTTCAGGTAGAAAAAAAAAACTTTTACCAATTTTCTTCTTGCAAAAACTTGAAACGGGTCAATTTGACCCGAATACCATACAAGGGTTAACCCTAATGGACTCCTGCATCTGGTAAAAAAGCACCTTCATATGTTAGGACATACCAAAATGACAAGAGACATGAGCCCCCGCTTTAATCTAAAGGGGTTCTTTAACGGGTTGACTGTTTGCACTGGGTCAAAACCGTCCCAATGAAGAACACTGACAGTAACGTCTTCACAGTCTCTGGAACGGGGTGTTGTTGGTGAGCATCTGAAATGTAAGTGAAAGTGATTTGAGCACCATAAGAGAGTCACATTAATGTATAGTGGAGTCTTTTAGTTTGGTAGATTAGGACGTTTGTAAGGAAGAGATTTAAGAGTCACCATTGTTTGCACATGGGGGGGGAATGACCTGACTAATGAGCCACTGATGGTACACACCTGTGATGCACCAGGAGAGCAACAGTGAGGGTGAATTATTTGTTTTGGACTAATAAGGAATTAAATGCATCCACCTGAACTCTAGCAGCAGCAGCAGCATGATTGCACTCATTTACGCCCCAGGAACAAACGAAAAACGAGTTTCAAAGTTCAAAAGACGAATCTCTAGAAATAAGTGAAAAGTCTTAAGGCGCCCTCCCACTGTGCCTCCGTCCCGTGCCCCGGGCTTTAGGGTACTTGTCCCCCCCTCCAGGCCCGTTTGTACTCACACTACCTGGGCCTCGGAGAATGCTTCTTGCTGCCTATACGTCATCACGCCGTAACACGTCACACGCATTGATGACGTCATGGCGATGCGTGGCTTTGTTTCCAGATCTTTCCGTAGACCTCAGAGTTTTTGTGCGTCTTGTCGACTGTTTTTGAATCTTTTCATCGACCAAATCTGCAGTAAACACTCCACCTCCGCATCACACCAACGTGAACCTTTCACCGCCATTGTTTTAAATGTCCGCGCATGGTCCCTCCTTCTTTTTTCTACGTCCCAACAGGCGCACAGGAAATGACCTCAGAACCGCCGTAGGCCTCGTGCTCGTACACGTGCGCACGCTCGTGCTCGTACACGTGCAAACGTGTTTACTAAAGCCCACCTCTCTCAGACGGGCCGTGGACGGCAAGCGTGCCGCTCCTAGGCGCGGTACGGTTGCACTCACACTGGTCAAACGAACTAGACTTTACCTGTAAAACCTGTTTGGGCACGGTACGGATGGACAGTGTGAGTGCGCCCTTATTTTGACTGAAGAAGATTTCCTAACCAATTCTTTTATATTCCGGACACGCTGACCCAAGTCCCCAGTCTGTTAACTCTTCATGGTTAATGACCGGTTAGCGACGCTCGGCTATCAGTCAGGAAAAAGGTCCAAATTAGCCGGCCTGGTTTGCAGGCCCAAAAGAAAAGCCCATATTTCTGTTAAAGAAGAAACCCGCCTACTTTAAAACATGATGAAAGACTTGGGTATAAACAGGGTTTTGGATATGTGCAAACATCGCAACAGCAACCTTTAAGAAGGTGGTCGAGGCACTGAGAGAGTGTTCGGGCAATAGAACGAGTCCGCCACCGGTGGAAAAGCTTCGAAAAATACTTTTTTGCGCAGCTGCATGTCAATGGGAATATAAGTGGTTAACATTCATTCATTCATCCATCTTCATCCACTTGTCCCTGTCGGGGTCGTGGGGGGCTGGAGCCGATCCCAGCTGACATCAGGCGTGAGGCGGGGTCCACCCTGGACAGGACGCCAGTCTATCACAGGACACATAGAGACGAACAGAGACAGACAACCATTCACACCTACGGGTGATTTAGAGTCATCAATGAACCCAACACCTGCACGTCTTTGGACTGTGGGAGGAAACCGGAGAACCCGGAGAAAACCCACGCAGACACGGGGACAACATGCAAACTCCACACAGAACCGGGAACCCTCTTGCTGTGAGGCGACAGTGCTGACCACCACACCACCGCGTCGCCCCTGACATCTTCATAGGAATATCGTATCCGGCAAAAAGAAACAAAATATATATATTATTCACGTAAACGTCGCGTTTTTGTAATTGGTGTGAACTGACCCTTTAAAGCTAAGTGTCCTTCTGAGAGGCGCGAATGAAATCTGCGTTTAAGGTATAACAGCAGTCTGTCCGGACACATTTTAATCTGACAGGAAGTCTCTACTCATAGCACCGATATTTAATGATGGATTGCACAGGTGTAGGATTCCTGATACGTGATAAAACTCGTGTTTCTACACAAAGTCCCTGAAACGAGTGGAGAGGAAAGTAGCGCAGCACAGAAGTAGGAAAACCGCTGACTTTGTACAAAAGTGTGTTTCTAGTGCAAAGGAAGTCATTCAACCATCTTCCTAATTATGTGCTGTGCTGTTTTGAATCTAACGTGTTTTTGGGGCAGTCCTCATTCAGCTCAGCTCAGAATTTCCCTCTCCGGGCTGAAATGGATTTTTTAATAAGCACCAAACTTGTAACGTCTTCTGTTCAGTTCTTCTTTCTTGGCGTGAAGCAGTAGCCGCGGTGACGCGACCAAATAATCCTCTCGTTACTCCTCCTCCTGTCCCGTCTTCACTGGATGCTAGGTGCCACCAAGTATCCGTTAAAGGTGATGTAAACGTCCACGTCGTCGCTGTAGACGGCGTTCTCCCTCTCCCTCTTGTAGAGTCGAACCCACACCTCGTCGTTGAGAGCCAGGTCCATCATGACGCTCTGGCTCTGCATGATGGACCTCTCGCTGGGCTGAGCGTACAGGATCACCTGCTCCTTGTCGTTGTGCATGAGGTGGAGGTAGGTCTCCTTGAAGTTCCACGTGTGGATGTTGACGTTGAAGAAGTAGATTCCCGGCACGTAGCAGTAGAACTTGCCCTTGAACATGTTGAAGTGCTCGTGGTGGTTGACGAACACCGTGTCGAACACCAGCGCCTGGTAGTAGTCCACGCTGTGCAGGGCCTTGCGTCGCCCCACCGAGAAGGTGGAGTGAGGGATCTTGCAGGCGTCTCCCGGGGCGCCCGCATGGCCTTTGGTGCCTTTATGACCCATGGGCCCTCGGTTGCCAGGAGGTCCCTCTAAGCCGGGCTTGCCAGGTGTACCCTTGTCCCCTCTGTCTCCTTTATCACCTGCGTGGACGAGAAGGAACAAAGGTGAGCGGAGCGCAAAGAAACATTAGGGGTGGAAATTAAGTTACTAATCAACGCAGACGGTTCCTGTTGGCATGCACACAACTTTCACATCTTACATTCTAAGGGCACATTCACACTGTCCTTCCGCACCGGGCCAAAACAGGTTTTTCAGCTAAAGCCTAGTGCGTTTGACCAGTGTGAGTGCAACCACTCCACGCAAAACTGCGGCCAGCTGGGCTTTTGTAGAGCGTGTTTGCACATGTACGAGCACGAGCGTTAGGTTCATTGATGACTCTAAATCACCCGTAGGTGTGAATGGTTGTCTGTCTCTGTTCGTCTCTATGTGTCCTGTGATAGACTGGCGTCCTGTCCAGGGTGGACCCCGCCTCACGCCAGATGTCAGCTGGGATCGGCTCCAGCCCCCCGCGACCCCGACCCCGGGATGAGCGGTTGAAGATGAATGAATGAATGAATGAATGAATAATACCTGATAATATACTACTGCTCATGTTATTTCCAGTGAAAACCTTTTACCTCCTGATTATTCATTTGAAATTTCAAAAATACAATATTTAACAATGGAAATCTTTCTTCCTGTGCTAAATAACAATTAAATAATTCAAATATGTATTGGATTACGTGCAAAATGCACCAATTTACAGCTAAAAACTGGGCTGATCACAGGACAGTGGACAGGCGATGATCAGCACACTCACGTTTCATCTGTTCGCACTGTTTTTATTATTGTCTGTGTTTTTATTCTCTTTTCTTTCTGTAATGCATTTTAATACATGACGTGTTGAGCTGTGAACCACTTTGAGTCTGCCTTGTGTATGAAAAGTGCTCTACAAATAAAGTTGCCTTGCCCTATGCTGCAGCCTCGTGCTTAAACCATTAAAATAATGCTTAGAGATTCAGACACATTAAAGATAAAACCCTGAAATATCACATTAAGCATTCAGACTCGTTGCTCAGGTGATCCAGCTCAGGTGCCTCCTGTTTCCCCTGCTCCTCTCTGAGGTGTTGCTACACCCTGATTAGCGTCCACCTGTGGTAAATTCACATTGATTGGATGTGATTTGGAACGGTGCACACCTGCCTACATAAGGCCTCACAGCTGACGACGCGGCACAGAGCAAAAACCGAGCCGTTAGGTTGTGAAGCGTCTACAGAGCGCAGGGACGAGAGTGTGTCTCTGAGGTTGTTTATTTAATTTAATATATCAAACCCAAACCGCCTCACGCGTGCATTCTCCTTCACATGTGGCCACAACTGTTAGTGGGATGTGTTAGTGCTTCCTTTGTATTCTCCTCGTTTGCTGCCGAACGCCGGGACAAGCTTGAAGAAGAAGCATTACTTTATTTATTTATCACACACACACACACACACACACACACACACACACACACACACACACACACACACACACACACAATTAAGGAGAGATGTTAGAGCGACTGCCAGTGACCAGCGTTGGGAGTTCAGTGCCTTGCTCAACAGCATCTCAGCAGTGTACAGGAGATGAACTGGCACCTCTCCAGCCACCAGTCCACGCTCCATTCATGGTCCACACAGGGACTCGAACTGACAACCCTCCGGTTCCCAGCCAAGTCACCTATGGACTGAGCCACTGCCGCCCCAAATTGTGCCTCTGAGGTTGATTATTTACTTTGTTTATAATATATCACACCCAAACTGCCTCACGCGTGCATTCTCCTTCCCATGTGGCCACAACTGTTAGTGGGATGTGTTAGCGGCTCCATCCTGCTTCCTTTGTATTCTCCCCGTCTGCTGTCGAACGCCGTTTGGTTGTAAAATTCTCTGAGGTTTGACAGCGAGCGCTGAGAAAGATTAATGAGCTGACGTGCGTCTGCCTGTCGCCGCTCCTCACTGACTGAAATGTCACCGCTTAAGTGAACACTTTTGAGTGTTTGCTATCGTTCCATATACACAAAAACCTCTCCGCCAATAAATCAAGTGACACTGTTTATTTGACTTTATAGGCTCCATCACCGTATCAGGACGGAGCAGCTGCACTAAAAAAAGGCCTGCGACTGCTTCGATGATGTGACCGAAGCAAATAAACCGAGAAACCAAACTGCCTATAGTAGCTCTGAAGGGTGTTACCTGAGAAAGATGCAACACTTCACGGCTGTCAGACTCATAATAATACAGATATATTTAGATCTATGAGGCTCTAAAGGGATGTTGCTATGCCGTCTGGAGCGGGAGCTAAACACCTCTGGGCTGGGTAAACCGCACAGGAAGAAAGCACAGCACTGCCCTCACTTCCTGGAGGTAAACACCAGAGATCCTCTGGACAGATGTGAGATTATCTGTCCAGCTGTGACCAGTGTCCACACAAAGAGCCCTGAAGAGAGTTAAAGCTGTTTCCACAGTAGCACCAGATGGCCTTATATGGGACTGAGCCTCTGTCCTGAAAGCAAATAACGACCTCATGCCCAATTAAGAGTCTGTTCTTTCTTTCTCTTTAGCAGAAACATCCAATTTTAAATGCTCGTACACTGTTAGATATAGATGCTTTGACTATCACCAGCCTATTGAGCATTATTAACTCCTCCAAGTTAGCTCAGTAGGCTGTTTTCTATTTTATTGGTGTGCACCTGCATTAATATTAAACCATGGATATATACATTTTTATTTCTATGAATGTATTCCATAAAAATACCCAGATGATCGGCACTACTTCCACGTTATGCGTCCCATAGAGCAGGCGCACGAAAGACTTCCGCCAGTCAAGCCGGCTACTTCTGGTTTAGCACTCTGGCTAACTCAAAGCTGCAGTCGACAAGTCTGGCAGATCGAGTTGACTCAGCCAAACTTCGCCTATAACTCTCACGCCCCTCCCCCTTTACCACCGAGCTCCTCCGCTCCCTCCCATCGAGTGCTCATAAGTGCGCGTGCACCAGATTCCTGTGACCACGCCTGTGTCCTCGCTCGTCAATAAACAGCATGCAGTACACGCTACAAGGAAGTAGGCTGGCTAACTTACTCATTGACAGTAACTGCTAATGTTATTTAGCATATGCTAGCTTGAGGCGTGCACCTGTGATACAGTAACATGCACGAGCGGGGGGGGGGGGATCTGTGGCGTGTGCACAAACTGTGAAGGGTCAACTCTGAAAAATATATATTGTAAGTTACTCTTCTGGCTCATCTGCTTCTGATTGAGCTGGTGATTTCCACCCTTTCCCACAATGCAACTGCTCCCCTTTAGAAACACCCAACCACTGTCAGACTGACATCTTATATAATATATAACCTTTATTTAACCAGGTTTGTCCCGTTGAGATCCAAGATCTCTTTTGCAAGGGAGACCTGGCCAAGATTAACAGCACATGAAGTTTCAACACAAGGAAACAAACAATTAGAATACAACAACAATTGAATTTTCCTAAAATGAGTTAAAAGAATTTTGAAGATGAATTTAAACATTTGCACTCAAATAAAACATTTGCACTCCTGAAGCCTGGATGTGATGGAGTTGATCTTGGACTTGAACACATTCAGAAACACCAGACTTTGGAGTTTAAGCTCTGACTGCTAAATGCTCCGTGTACTTGGAGCAGAAAATCTAAAAGCTTCCTTCCCCATTTCTGTTCTCACCTTAGGAACAGCAACATGCTAAAAGTCCTGAGAGAGTGAAAGACTTAGTCAAAGCTTCGGCTTCTTTACAGTGAACTGAACATGTGCTTTAAAAGACGAGTGGTCCTCAATTAAGAACCCCGGATATTTAAAAGTAGATACAAGTTCAATGTGTCGACCATTACCGGTGATTGTGAAGGACTGACTTCTTACTTCGGTCACTGAAATAAAGAAACTGTTCCGCACTAAAGAGACAAGAAATCACAAGAAACATGGTATTTATCTCATCTCATCTTCAGCCTCTTATCCGGGGTCGGGTCTCGGGGGCAGCAGCTTTAGCAGGGGACCCCAAACTTCCCTTTCCCGGGCCACATTAACCAGCTCTAACTGGGGGATCCTGAGGCGTTCCCAGGCCAGTGTGGAGATATGAACATGGTATTGACTCACAATATTTTAGACTCACAATGGTAAAGGGATAACACAACATCTAAAGAATCTAAAATGAGATCTGTGGAGTCCCTGCTGATTAGCACATCCTGTAATTTCAGGCTTACACACTGCAAAGGCAAAATCCCAAATGTTAAGAGTGTGCATTTTGAGTCTCAGCTGAACTGAAGCCAATCGAACGCTGTGTAACATATAATTTAATCCTGTGAATCCTTAGTCCATGACTGTGGGTTCGGGTTTCTAAAATGCAGCTGAATTGACTGATTTTGGGGTCACACTTTTCAAATCCAATCAGTGCAGCTTCGTGGGCGCCAACTGCACAAACTCATGCTCACACACACACACACACACACCGCACAACATACCAGCACACACTCAATCCCTCACTCCGTGACAGATCTGACCTGTATGTGGCCAAAGAAGGCTTCTGCTTTAGGGCGCACTCACACTGTCCTTCCGCACCGGGCCGAAACAGGTTTTTCGGGTCAGGCCTAGTGCGTTTGACCAGTGTGAGTGCAACCGCTCCGCTCATAACTGCGACCAGCTGGCCGTCCACGGCCCGTCTGAGAGAGGTGGGCTTTTGTAAAGCGCGTTTGCACGTGTACGAGCACGAGGCCTATGGCGGTTCTGAGGTCATTTCCTGTGCGCCTGTTGGGACCTAGAAAAAAGAAGGAGGGACCATGGGCGGACATTTAAAACAATGGCGGCGAAAGGTTCACGTTGGTGTGATGCGGAGGTGGAGTGTTTACTGCAGATTTGGTCGATGAAAAGATTCAAAAACAGTCGACAAGACGCACAAAAACTCTGAGGTCTACGGAAAGATCTGGAAACAAAGCCACGCATCGCCATGACGTCATCAATGCGTGTGACGTGTTACGGCGTGATGACGTATAGGCAGCAAGAAGCATTCTCCGAGGCCCAGGTAGTGTGAGTACAAACGGGCCTGGAGGGGGGGACAAGGACCCTAAAGCACGGGGCACGGGACGGAGGCACAGTGGGAGTGCGCCCTTAGTCTCAAAGACATTCGATGATCCAAACTGTGTCCCAGACATCAGAGTGTAACGGGAAAAGTTGTGGCTTCTGCAGTGTAAAAGGACTTTAACTGCTTCAAACTACATGACCGTACATTACTTCTGCATGTGGTTGTGAGACAAGAGAGATCTTTTATTTCCATGGTTCAGCTGTTGGACTGGTTCTGGGGTTGATCGCGGGTCAGAACAGACTTGGCGTGTTCAGTTATCAAAGGACCCGGCATATAAAGCGTGATGACACATCGTTTGGACCGCTCCTGTGAGTTGGCTACGACGGCTCTGCTATTGGATACATATGTTCTTGCAAATCCCTCTCCAGCTGTGAATCTGCAGGTCTGGATATTAAAAATTACATTTTTGAATTTCTTTTGTCACATTTTTCTTTCTCTTCGTGTTTTACCACGGGCTCAAACACACGGACGTTCACACAGCCACGCGAATGCATAAACACGTGACAGATTTGAGTGACAGGGCTCACTGTGAGTAGATGGGATCGGGTCCACATGGTTCCTAGTATCTTAAAGTTGTTCTCCGTAAGATTTGAGATATCTTGTTTCTAGCGGCCTCTTTGGCGGTAAGATGTAACTGCAGGTGAGTCTGTTCTTTGAGAGCCTCTATCTTGTCACGTTCACGGTCACTATGTGTGGTTAATTTTGCTCTTTTGTAAACTTTATTGGAAGACCCAGGACCAGGTGGAGAGATTAGATCTCCACACTGGCCTGGGAACGCCTCAGGATCCCCCAGTTAGAGCTGGTTAATGTGGCCCGGGAAAGGGAAGTTTGGGGTCCCCTGCTGGAGCTGCTGCCCCCGCGACCCGACCCCGGATGAGAGGCTGAAGATGAGATGAGATTCACCTCTTTACTTCCAGTCCGTCCCCTTTATGTTCCCCTCTTAAGTCCATAAACACACACACACACACACACACACACACACACACACACACACACACACACACACACACACACACACACACACACACATATGTTCCTTTGACACTTCTGCCCTTATTACAACAAGCCTGACTCAGAGGTTGGAAGTTCCCATTTTCTGATTACAAGTGAATGCAGCATAATGTCAGCAGCATCACTAACACATTGTGTCTTTATGTTGCTAGACAGACGATGACAAAAGCAACACTCTGACCCTACAAGGTTCACTGAAACATTGCTTCTTTCACTCTAGTAAAACGTTTGTGGAGCTATAAACCAGCGTGAACTCTCTTTCTCCCTCATGGACAGACTTTCTCCAGTAAAATGTCATTCTTCCTTAACTTCATGGGTAACATGAACTCAGTTGTTGATGTACAGTTTCTATTTAAGACAGCAGTGGTTAAAGTTTGTTATTTGGCAGCATGGTTCCTAAAAGAGGTTGGTTTCGTTAGTGGTGTCGGGTTGTTTCTATCAGCAGAGTGTCTAAAAGGGCGCACTCACACCGTCCTTCCGTCCCGTGCCCCGTGCTTTAGGGTCCTTGTCCCCCCCTCCAGGCCCGTTTGTACTCACACTACCTGGGCCTCGGCGAATGCTTCTTGCTGCCTATACGTCATCACGCCGTAACACGTCACACGCATTGATGACGTCATGGCGATGCGTGGCTTTGTTTCCAGATCTTTCCGTAGACCTCAGAGTTTTTGTGCGTCTTGTCGACTGTTTTTGAATCTTTTCATCGACCAAATCTGCAGTAAACACTCCACCTCCGCATCACACCAACGTGAACCTTTCACCGCCATTGTTTGAAATGTCCGCGCATGGTCCCTCCTTCTTTTTTCTACGTCCCAACAGGCGCACAGGAAATGACCTCAGAACCGCCGTAGGCCTCGTGCTCGTACACGTGCGCACGCTCGTGCTCGTACATGTGCAAACGTGCTTTACAAAAGCCCACCTCACTCAGACGGGTCGTGGACGGCCAGCTAGCCACAGTTATGCGTGGAGCGGTTGCACTCACACTGGTCAAACGCACTAGGCTTTAGCCGAAAAACCTGTTTTGGCCCGGTGCTGAAGGACAGTGTGAGTGCGCCTTAATTGTTTGTCTCAATCCTACTTAACCACCAGTTCATGGTTACAGGGCATTTCCACCAGAGTCGTTGACACGGGCTTCTTGTTTTGCTTTCTATTCAGAGGTCACGTCGACACCTTTGGTGGAAATGCCTTGATTCTGTCAAGTAAACGATCGTTCTTCCTCTGTTCCAAGGCCTACATGAATAAATGTGTTACATATTCTATGAAAAGCCATTCAAGTCTGTTTTTTGGCGGCCTGGCCCCTTCAAAAATATTGAAAAGCGGCTGATTTTGTAAGTGGTTCCAGGCTGATTCTATCGGGGAGTGTGTCTAATTCCAACTTAACCATCAGTGGTTACACTCCAGCAGTGGTGTTCGGTTATAACACACATGATTACCCTTCTGATTAAACAGGCGCCTTGCCAGACACACAGCCATCTGGTAAAAGCAGAAGCTGAGATCTGATTGAGCTAATGTAGCTTGAAGCAGACATTTGAGAAGGGATGTTTCCTGATGAATGAACATGCGACTGTAACACTGACTCCTCGCTCAAAGCACAGGCCCTGAAATACGTACACATAAATGACAGTGGCTGACTTCCTGTGTTGCCTAAAACGTAAAACTACCAAACAGTTAGTCAGCTTCTTCTGAGCAGTACTCAGCATCTAAGGGTGCACTCCCACTGTCCATCCGTCCCGTGCCCAAACACGCTTCACGGCTAAAGTCTAGTTTGTTTGACCAGTGTGAGTGCAACCGTACCGCGTCTAGGAGCGGCACGCTTGCCAGCCACGGCCCGTTTGGGGGAGGTGGGCTTTAGTAAAGCACGTTTGCACGTGTACGAGCACCAGCGTGCGCACGTGTACAAGCATGAGGTCGACAAGACGCACAAAAACTCAGAGTTCTACGGAAAGATCTGTAAACAAAGCCACGCATCGCCATGACGTCATCAATGCGTGTGACGTGTTACGGCGTGATGACGTATAGGCAACAAGAAGCATTCGCCGAGGCCCAGGTAGTGTGAGTACAAACGGGCCTGGAGGGGGGGACAAGTACCCTAAAGCACGGGGAACGGGACGGAGGCACAGTGGGAGGGTGCCCTAACAGAAGTTATTCCATGTTCTGGTACCTTTGAGGATGGTCATGTTAATGACAGTGCGGACCTCAGGCATCTGATATTGGGCCGTGGCTGCTGACGGCTCCAGGTGGTCACAGCACCGCTTGCAGAGTCTGGAAGGAGGTCTGGAGGGGGAAGGGACGCAGAGAACCAGGGGGAGGAGCAGAAGCAGTCTCACACACGCCGCCAACATGGCTGTCACGACCTGGGAGTGAAGTGAAACAGAGAGAAAGTTACATGGAGATGGAGTTTGACTGTATGTCCACATGAAGTCATAACACGTCTCCTGAAAAGTCAGTGAGCTAAATCCTGGAAAACATCGTCTCAAAACCAACATTTCTGGGTCAGTTTGATGCTTGGTGGTGTGTTTTCCTACATTCCCGTCGATAACTCATTTCATCTCATCTTCAGCCTCTTATCCGGGGTCGGGTCTCGGGGGCAGCAGCTTTAGCAGGGGACCCCAAACTTCCCTTTCCCGGGCCACATTAACCAGCTCTAACTGGGGGATCCTGAGGCGTTCCCAGGCCAGTGTGGAGATCTAATCTCTCCACCTGGTCCTGGGTCTTCCCCGAGGCCTCCTCCCAGCTGGATGTGCCTGGAAAACCTCCCTAAGAGCTCTCAGGGCGGCTGTGGTTTAGTGAAAGAGTGGTTCGTCCTCCATTCGGGAGATTGGCGGTTCTATGCCCGCCTCCCCCGGTCCACATGTCGAAGTGTCCTTTGGCAAGACACTGAACCCTGAATTGCTCCTCGTGCTGCGCATGGGTTGTAAATGTGGTGTGAATGGTTAGATTAGAGTGTATGCAGACGTCCACTGCCATCAGAGTGAATGTGACAAACACTGTGAAAGCGCCTTGAGTAGTCAGAAGACTAGAAAGGCGCTAAATAAGCACAAGTCCATTTACCATGTGAGATTGGGAGGGCTTGTTACCCAGGAGAAATACAAGATGGAGGGAGTTATGTGGCCTTCCACATGTACACACACACACACACACACACACACACCTGGACTCGATTGGAAGTGAAAACATCAGCAGCGCTTTGATTTGCTCCACGAGTTCACAGCGAGGAACGCTTTCACATACATTTCCAAGGACAATGTGTCCCGCTGAACCTGTTACCTTTGGCACACTTTGCTGGTCCAGATCCACACACACACACATTTCTCTGTAACTGGTCTCTCTAATGCACATTTCCGCAATTATGAAAACCATCAGCAGTCAAACGTGACACATGAAGTCTACTCATTTGACTGCCCTGGACACTTTCAGCTGCATTCAGCAATAATGTTACAGATATACAGTGTTTAGTTCTGTGTGACTGTAACATTGCATAACACAAACATATGGCACGGCTGAGCCTTTGAACCAGAGCCTTATGGTAAATGGAGTGCATATGTCGGATAATCCCCTGAGTCACATGAGACCACGCTGTTGCATAAAACCCGACTGGCTCTTGACGATGCCAGATGTATATGATATTATAACTGTAATGTTCTGTTAAAAATGTCTATTATCAGTATTTTTTACTCACAATTGAAGACATGAAGGTGTGTGAAATCGATCACTTGTACGGAAAAGCTCGCAAAGATTAATCGCATGATTCGGCTTTTTCTGCCCATGCACATGTTTTGGTTTGGTCTAACCCAGGGGTGCCCAACCCTGCTCCTGGGGGGGGCACTGCCCTTCGTGTTTTAGGTTTCTCTCTTCTCCAACACACCTGAATCTAATCATGTGCTCGTTACCAAGCAGCTGAAGCTCGCCACAGGTTTGAAAATTGTTTGACTCAGGTGTGTTAGAGCAGGAGAAACCTAAAACATACAGGACAGGGGCCCTCCAGGACCGGAATCGGGCACCCCTGGTCCACCCACTCTTCTACGAGCTTTGTTTTTGGTAGCAGCAGGCAGCTCCACTCCCCCCTCATCCCCAGCGTTACTGTAATGTTGCCTACCTCTGAATCGCAGAAAGACAAAGTTAGATCAACCTGGTGAACACTGTTGAACATTTAGCAGCTTAGGAGGCGCATATTTCCCCAACTGTTGTCACGATCCAGGTCCTGTCGGTCTCTTCCCTCTTCCTTTTGCGTGAGTTTGTCTCCCTCTGTCTGTTTCTCCCTGCATGTGTCGTTCCACTGTTCCATCGTCCGCCCCCATAAAATACTGTTATGTGACCGATTTCAGCCTATAAACAGTGACGGTTGGGGTTAAGCACGAGCCCCCACCACAGCGACTTCCTGGTTGATCCAATACAGAAGTGCCAAATTGCAGTTCTCTGAGTGTCCACTAGGGGCAGGTTTCATAACAGAGCAGTTTCTCATTGAGCCCCATGTTAAACAGGCCGTTTACACAGCATCATTAAACCTGTTTAAGGACAAAAGAACATTCTAGTCTGTGTGTTTAGCTCACATCTCCATGACAACACTGAGGGGGAGGGGCTAGTTTTTATTTTATTGGAGGTTAAAGTTTATGAATAATTAGGGGCGTGGCCTCTTGAGTGACAGCTAGCCTCTGGCCCTCACTTCTCCTCGGAGGTAAACGTCTGCCAGATGGACGTACGCCCCTCCCTCCCCACAACGTCACATACATGCCCTTTTTTGGTAAGAGGAAATGAGGCGGAGTCAAAGTCTGACAAAATGGAGACTCCTGTAGGCGAGGACGACTGGATCAAGTTGAGAGAACGGACCCCGAAAGAGAGGCTACCTCCATTTTTTCATACAGTCTACGGTAAAGCATGAAAACCACTTGGTCAGGATTAAAAAAACGGTTGTGGTTTGGTCCGAACCCTGCTCACCCAGGTGAAAGTGCGTGCTGTTTGGTGCTGGGCAGCCAGCGTACAGCGAGGTTATCAGTGTGTTTGCTGTAAACAGCTGCAGGATGCTGTGGGAAACGTAGATGATGAGGACCATGCAACCAAAACAGAGAGCCAAACCGACCCCGCAGGATCGATCCTGGCTGTCTTTCTATTCTGTCCTCTCCGTCTTTCCCTTCCTTTGTTCACAGTTGGTCTTTTTCCCACTCTCCTTCCTCCACTTTCTTCTTCGTCTTCATCCATTTCTTACCTTCAATCCTCACATTAAGCCTTAAAAATCTACACGTGCGTCACACAAATCCTCTGAAAATCAAGACGGAGAGGTGAAACAAAAACAAAAAGGCGGCTGAGAGGGGAAAATAAACACGGGGAGAGAAAGATGAGTGAGATAACAGAGATTCCCAGGGTTTCTTTACAGTGATGGATGAATGTTAACTGGATTGGTGTCGGTGGACGGAGCGTGACTGTGAGAAAACGAAAGGACTGGAGCTCTGCCACAACACTTTTTTATCCATGGCAGTAAAATCTAATCATGCCAGTTATTATCTGGGTTTGCTTCACTGTCACAGCCAGAGGATACGTCTCTACTCACTCACTTTAACTTTACTTTACCCACATATCAAAGATTACACGAGTGAAACTCAGATGAACTGGAGCAGCGGTGTCAAACTCAGGGCGCACTCACACTGTCCTTCCGCACCGAGCCAAAACAGGTTTTGTGTGTGAGGCCTAGTTCGTTTGACCAGTGTGAGTGCAACCACTCCGCACATAGCTGCGGCCAGCTGGCCGTCCACAGCCCGTCTGAGAGAGGTGGGCTTTTGTAGAGCATGTTTGCACATGTACGAGCACGAGCGTGCGCACGTGTACGAGCACGACGGCGGCTCTCACGTCATTTCCTGTGCGCCTGTTGGGACATAGAAAAAAGAAGGAGGGACCATGCGCGGACATTTAACAACAACAACAATGGCGGCGAAAGGTTCACGTTGGTGTGATGCGGAGGTGGAGTGTTTACTGCAGATTTGGTCGATGAAAAGATTCAAAAACAGTCGACAAGACGCACAAAAACTCCGAGGTCTACGGAAAGATCTGGAAACAAAGCCACGCATCGCCATGACGTCATCAATGCGTGTGACGTGTTACGGCATGATGACGTATAGGCAGCAAGAAGCATTCTCCGAGGCCCAGGTAGTGTGAGTACAAACGGGCCTGGAGGGGGGGACAAGGACCCTAAAGCACGGGGCACGGGACGGAGGCACAGTGGGAGTGCGCCCTTAAACTCACAGTGGGCCAAATTTAAAAACTGGGACAAAGTTTCAGGCCAAACTCGATATTAACTAAACAAAAAAGAGTGCAAATGTGCATGTGTTCCTTCTCTCCAGATGTGTAACGTTGAACCTTTCCAGTGCAGCTCCTTGTTCTTGTCGTGGTGTTTCTTCTGTTTGATTCTTTGGTTACAGCCACGGTGACAAACAGCTCTTTACCTTCACACACAGATCATCTGCTGAAAGCTCCTGTCCTCCATCTTTCTTTGGGTCGTTTTTGGGGAGGGGTGGATTCAGTGTGTCTGCAGAGACTGGTAGCATGGATATTCATGTTTGCTAACAGAAAGACGTGGATGTGATTTAGCTCTCAGAGAACCTGGATATGATCTTGGGGGCCAAATATAATTACACCGCGAGCCAGATTTGGCCCACGAGCCTGAGTTTGACACCCCTGAACTAGACGGTGGATGCAGCTTGGAAGTGAAGTATGAAAAACACAACTTATTACTTGGATTTTTCCTTTTTTGGGGGGCAGAACTGTCAGCTGTGGGTTCAATCCCACACTCTACATGGAGCTGCCAGTTCTCTCCAGTGGGTGGTTACAGTCAATCACTTGAATGCAGCGTGTGTAGGGCTTAAGAGAAACCCACTGCATCAATGAGCGCCAAGGCCTCCCACCCTGGTGGCAAGAGGCATCATCTCAACACTGATTTAGAAGCAAAGATGCTGCAGGAGAAAGTGTGGAATGATATGATATATATATATATATATATATATATGATGTGCTTTATGCTGATATGTATATATGCTGCCATTTTGTCCCAGTGGCCAACCACAGTACTGCAAAAATAAGACAGACCACGCCAACTGCATTGGCAGCATCTTGAAGTCCCTTCTCCAGTTCAGTGTTTTCTTCTAATCCGATGTGAAATGATACTTGATTGAGCCCGATGTGTGCTGCGGTTTGCCGCTACACCGCGTGTATGTGTATGCGACACATTGATCTACCCTTTGTTGGTTTCTTTCCGCACCGTTCACCCCTCTCCCACATGAGTAATACTTGTTAAATAGGTCCGTTGTGTGTTAGCGGTAGGCTACTTCTGCAGTCAAAAGCTCGCAACATTGCTTTTCCTATTCACTGCCCGTGCGTAACTACAGGTGTAATGAACTGTGATGCATGTGCAAAAGTATTTACTACTGTACAAATTATGTCCGGAAGAAATCAGGTGATGTAGTGTAAGAACAAACACCCTGATGATGACATTTAGGTGCATTAGGAGAAGAAGAAGAATTACTTCATTATTACTATTCATGTCACACACACACACACACAGGCCCGAAATACACACACAGATGCACAGACAGGACCTATACACATGCAATTACTGGAGAGATTTCAGAGATGTCAGTGATCAGCGCCCCGAGCAGTTGGGGGTTCGGTGCCTTGCTCAACAGCAGGAGGTGAACTGGCACCTCTCCAGCCACCAGTCTACGCTCCATTCATGGTCCACACAGGGACTCGAACTGGTGGCACTCTGGATTTGTGTCGATGGATGGAGCATGACTGTGAGAAAATGAAATGACTGGAGCTCTGCCGCAACACTTTTTTATCCATGACAGTAAAATATAATCATGCCAGTTGGGGGTTCGGTGCCTTGCTCAACAGCACCTCTCCAGCCACCAGTCCACGCTCCATTCATGGTCCACACAGGGACTCGAACCGGCGGCCAGAATACAATGTAACAACAAATCAATCCTATGCCAAAAGCATATTTTAGTCTTTGACAGTCACCTTTAATAACTGTCTGGTATTTGACGCCTCTGTGTGACGGGAGCTGAGTCAGTGCTGAATGTGTCACATCCTGTCCTCACGTCACCTCATCAACACTCACCCCTCCTCACCCTCCTCACCCTCCTCACCCCAAAGATCCCCAGACACCCCCCCACAGAGCCGTGTGCACAATTAGCACCATGATCAGGATGACAACACGCCGCTGATGAACCGAACCCTCACTGACTCACATCACAACAAAACCGCAGCACACACATGAACTCAGCTCAGTCAGGATGAACTCATTTAGGAAGCCACGTCTACAGCGCCAGAGCATCAGTTTGGCATGCTACTGCATCACGCACACACACACACACGCACGCACACATGCACATACACACACACACACATGCACGCACACACACGCACACACAGACAAGGCGCGTGAGAGCGTGCATGACTTTTCCAAACAGTTTCTGCTGAGTTGGCGACTTGTGAGCAACTTCTCCGGTCTTGCGCGTCTCTGCACGCACGCAAACGCACCGCCGGGTACTTCTTCTCCTCCTCCTTCTTCTTCTTCTTCTTCTTCTGCTTTTGTTTACAAAGATGCGTCGCGTCGGGCTCGACACGGATTGTCCTAAAGTCATGTGGTGTCAGAGTCTTTTCTTACCTGCTGGAGTTTCACCGCAGCGGAGCAGGAAAATCAGGCTGCTGGAGTCAGACTGAGAGGAGGAACTAGTGAGGGGCAAGCTCTCTCTCTCTCTCTCCCTCTCTCTCTCTCTCTCTCTCCCTCTCTCTCTCTCTCTCTCTCTGTCTCTCTCTCTGTGTGTGTCTCCCTCTCCCTCTCTCTCTCTGTCTCTCTTCCTCTCCCTCTCTCTCTCCCTCCCTATACACACACTCAGGACACACACTCTCTCTCTCTCCCTCTCTCTCTCTGTCTCTCTCTCTCTCTCTCTCTCCCTCCCTCTCTCTCTCCCTCCCTACACACACACTCAGGACACACTCACTTTTCCTCCCATGTCAAAGAACACCAAGTCAGTCTTTGTCCACCCTTATCTCCCCCTCTGCCTCTGCCCCTCTCTCATCACCTCTCCTGCAGTCATCCCTCCATCCCTCCATCCCTCCTTAAACTCCACATCCATCACTTTTACTTCATATATTCAGGTCACATTACCCAGCATGTTTATTACAGAGAGCACAAGGAAACTGTCACCACGCAAACAAAAATTCAGGTAAATCCCCTACTCTTGTGTGTGTGTGTGTGTGTGTGTGTGTGTGTATGGGTGTTTCCTTTATTTTGTGGCGTGCCTTCCGATGCTGCACGCCAAAACTAACCGCCTTATATCCCCTGTCTTAACTCCCTGTGTCGTTCTTAAATCACTCTGCAGAAGCTTCTTCTTATATCACCGTCATTTGTGTAAAGCTGTCATCTTTCCGACGCTCTCGTCTGATTTGTGTCGAGATAATCTGGCGAAGAAGATGAAACAAAACACGAGAGAGAAGAACAACAGGGATGAAGTGAAACAGATACAGATCCCAACGCTGCCTCTAAAGTTAGTGTTTCACTCGCTGTGCTGAACGTCTCGTCTGTGGGTCCCGGTTACTCCGATCTCTGAAACACGTGGTGCTCTTTTCCAGATGTGCTCGCAATGAATCCTGCAGACATTGCCGGATCTAACATCTGGGTGTTCTGGGCGTCAAGAGGCCCGATCTGCCAGTGAACCCATGTGCACGGATGATAAGGAAGTATCACAGCAGCATAGAGCGTCCTCCATGTGTATGTTTTTGTCAGTAAAATGAAAAAACCAACCCATCTCGACAAAGGAAAGACAGCTTTGTTGATCCATCGGTGTGTGAATCCAAGCTCAGTTTCTCTACAAGCACTCGTCTCAATAGATCACGATGCATTTGTACCTCGAATAATTATCTTTACCTTAACTTTTACCTTCTTAGCTCTGGGTTATGAGGTCATTTGGGCGCAGAGGCCACCCTTTGTACTGCAAGATTAGATGACGCACTCCAAACTCCCCCCAAACTCAATCTTTAAAATTAAATCGTTTTAAAGTAAAGAGTGCATTGTTGCAGCATTACATTCATTCATTCATTTTCAGCCTCTTGTCCCTGTCGGGGTCGCGGGGGGCTGGAGCCGACCCCAGCTGACGTCGGGCGTGAGGCGGGGTCCACCCTGGACAGGACGCCAGTCTATCACAGGACACATGGAGACAATCACTCTCTAGGTCGTCCTCAGACGAGCCGTCCATCGTTGTCTCCAGTCGTCCCGATTCTCCATACATCTTTCCAGTTCGCTGGTACTCTGGGCTGCTGCCTCCCTCTTGAGTATGTCCATGTATGTTAGTGTGGGACGTCCTCTTGACCGGCGCCCGCGTGTCGGTTCCCACAGCACCAGCTTGCTGGCTGACAGTTCTGGGTGTCTTTGGCAGCGCCCTGCAAGTCTCATTCTCCTTACAGCGATTTTTTCACTCACCCTTGGTATTCCTGTGCTAAGTACCCAGTAAACAACTTTGGAATGAATGCGGCGCATTCTTGGAACATTCTTATAACCACGGCTTAAACCAAATACCTCAACAACTTCCTCTGACAATCTCAGAGGTTTGAGAGGCAATCTGGGATATGCAGTGAAGGCCCATTCCCACCCTACAGTAAATACGGATATGGAGCCTTTCGTCCGGTCCTGGAGGTCGTTTCCTCCGTCAGTGGGTCCGTCGCCTCTGAGCTTACGAATCCGGACAGAACGGAACAATACCACCAGAAATCCAGGGGGGCAGTATAGAGTCAGTCCAACCAGTCACGACAATCGACGAAGAAGAGAGAAGTAACCAGACATTTAAAAAACAAATCATCCAAAGTAGCGGAGGACATCCTAAAGTTTCGGTAGCGCCTTTCATCGTCCAGCTCTCATCGGCAAAACCAAAGAAAAAAACTCGCCATTAAGGTGTCGAGTGGTCATCGAGTGGTCTCACATGCCACCACCGCGTACACTTTTTGCGTCTTTTTTGTCACTTTCGGATGACAAACAGCAAAATCATCTCCTCTACAGACGCCATGTTTGCGATTGGCGATGCCGGTAATTTGCGACACGGCACTGCCCTCTAGAGCAGGGGTGTCAAACTCAGGCCCGTGGGCCAAATCTGGCCCGCGGTGTAATTATATTTGGCCCCCAAGATCATATCAAGGTTCTCTGAGAGCTAAATCACATCCACGTCTACTTTTCTGTTAGCAAACACGAGCATCCATGCTACCAGTCTCTGCAGACACACTGAATCCACCCCTCCCCAAAAACGACCCAAAGAAAGATGGAGGACAGGAGCTTTCAGCAGATGATCTGTGTGTGAAGGTAAAGAGCTGTTTGTCACCGTGGCTGTAACCAAAGAATCAAACAGAAGAAACACCACGACAAGAACAAGGACCTGCACTGGAAAGGTTCAACGTTACACATCTGGAGAGAAGGAACACATGCTCCTTTGCAGTCTGTAGATATTTAGTTTGGTCTACAACTTTGTCCAAGTTTTTAAATTTGGCCCACTGTGAATTGGAGTTTGACTCTGATGCTCTAGAGGATGTGTTGGTAACATCCATAACAACGCTCAAACCAGACGAGGGTATGAAGGGTAGCACCGGAGACAAGGTTGGGAACGGACTGGAGGTATGAATCCAGCTTAATTCAGAAGTTTCAAAGAAAGATGAGAAAAGCGAGGCAGGCTGAAGGAATCATAAAACCTAAAAAAAAACATAAATGGAACACTAAACATCCAGAAAGCCTCTTGATGATATGGTGTAAGATCGACTGCAGGGGAATTCCATTGGATGAGCATCAACCAGGCTGGAACAAACTCCTTTTTAGTGCTCTTGCCCTGGAGCCAACTTCCTCCGCACTCCCATTGGTGGAAAGTCTGTGATTGTAAAAACAGCTAATTATACGGCAAGCACACCTCCATAAAGACCATTTGTTACCAGCTGCACTTTATCAACTCGCTGCCTCTGTGAGTTGCTGGAGCGTGCTTCAGTACAGGGTCGGTAACCCGGAGCTCCATCCACATACACACGGACTTACGGAGGCCATGAATTCCTGGGGGTATGCATAAACCAAATTCTGCCATCAAAGCTATATTTCTATCCTACCCCAGTCTAATAATGGCAGCATGGGAGCACATGTTTTTCTTTCCTGTCATATCAGTACATTTTTTGTTATGGATATCTTCGGATATGTATCTTTCCCAAATTTCCCATGCTCTCTGGCTATCCATCACACAGACTTCCCTCCTTTGCCTCGGGGTTCTGGCTGCGCTCTGCTTGTTCTGTTTCCTGTCAGCCTGTTCAGCCTGTGAGCATCCAGCCAACCAGACTCCACTTAGGTGAAAAGATTACAATACAGCAGCGATATGAAGAAGAGTGAAATCTTTGTGTGGCAGAAGCTTTTATTTGAAGACAAAATGTGCTAACAAAGCTTAAAAGATGAGGAATTACATCCCAGGATACAAATTAGCAATGATTAGCCATGCTATTACCATCCTATTATGGCCTACATCTATGCAATACTCTAACTGTGACGCGGTGTTATTGGAGTGTTGAGAAATACGTATAATTAAAGGACTAAATCCTAAATAAGGTTCTGGTGCAGAGAAGGGCTTTGATCCATTTGATCTGAGCCCACAGGTTTGGGTTCTGGTTCATAGTTGCTCTGAAACCCCAGTATCCATCCAAATCTGCAGTAAACACTCCACCTTCGCATCACACCAACGTGAACCTTTCGCCGCCATTGTTTTAAATGTCCGCGCATGGTCCCTCCTTCTTTTTTCTATGTCCCAACAGGCGCACACATCTTACCGTAGGCCTCAAATTCGTGCTCGTACACGTGCAAACGTGCTTTACAAAAGCCCACCTCTCCCAAACGGGCCGTGAGCGGCAAGGCGCGGTGCTGTTGCACTCACACTGATCAAACGCACTAGGCTTTACCCGTAAAACCTGTTTGGGCACGGTACGGACGGACAGTGTGAGTGCGCTCTTACAGTGGAGGAAAAACAAACCTCTGATGATGAAGAAGAACGGTGATTTACACAAACACACTTACGAAAATGTCTAACTGGAGAGAAGACAAGATTTGTGAACACCTGTCAGTCGGGTCTGACACCAAGCAATGGCAAGAGACTCACACAGCAGGTTTGTAGAAGGGCTGGATGTGTGCATGCTCTATGGGCCCCAAGCCTGAAAAACCTTAAGTACCCAGTAAACAACTTTGGAATGGATTGCTCTGAAACCCCAGTATCCATCGTACTTCTTGTGGGTCTTCTTTGACCTCTTCTTGTTCAGGACCCCTTCCTCGTCAGGAGTCACCCTTGTAGGTTGTTTGTTTGTTTTTGTTTTGTTTTTTATCTGATATCTTGCCTGATATTCATAAAACTTTGGGGAAGGGTACAGCATGGGCCAAAGACCCCATTCAGTTTTGGAGCAGATCCAAAATACAGATCGAGAGATAGAACATCTGTGCTGCATTCATGTGGTGTTGGAATAACCAGAAAACTATTATATCATGGCTCACCTCATCAGTTTCCTTTGCTCTTCGTTGTCGTCCAAACACTGGAAACAGCTCTGAAAGACATGTTTCTTTGGAGCGCCCATGTTGTTTCTACATTACAACTTAAAGCTCATGAACACATCTGAGTCAGAAGAATCACTTTCAAACTTGACTTTATCTTATTTTTACCCAGTATGGGTTGTTTTAGTGACAGTTTAGGTTGAGCTGCAGCACTGGAGACTCAAGTCAGGTCATAATTTAAAATCCATGGCATTTGGAGTGAGGTTGATCCATGATACTGCAGCAGGCTGGTGTGGTTGGGTTCATTTGTGCTGTGATCACACCGCTCATGATGTAGTGCGATTACATACAAAGTCAATCTACAGACGGGATTTGAACGCCGACGTCGCATTCCTCACTTTACCCAAGTTACCCGCAACGTGATAGATGCGAAAAATCGATCGATATTCACGGCCAATGCCTCAAACGTGCGAGTTGAAAATATTGACCTTTTCAGCCGAATCGCTTGACACTGTGGTGCGTCATAACATCCGGGGATCACCAGGGGATATATAACTGTGACCTATGGATGGCAGCAACGTGCCTTTAGGCATCTAGTCTGCCGGAAATCCAGAAGAAGAAGAAGAACGTCATCATTGCAGAGTGAAACCTATCCCATGAGCGTGTCTCGGTCTGATCTACAGGAGAGGAGGCAGGTCAGCACCCTCTACGGCTGACGGCATGATCTCACTACAATGCAACAGCTCTTCTAAGAGCCACACACTTCATCTGAGGGCTCATTTTGGTTCTTTTAAGCATCTTTTAGATCCCTGGTTAGCACTAGCATCCCTTCCCATTTAGTACATAGCAGAGTATAGCTGGGGGCAGCTAACCGCCGGCTGCTACCTAACAGCCTTGGTGCTCCATTGGCGTGCAATTTGGCCGATGGTCCAAATATGATCAAGCAGTTTCTTGCACACATCTATCACATGCGGTGTGATTGCAGTTTAAAAGTTCCTTTTTGCTCAAAGGTAAAGTAAGGATTAGGGTTTGGGCTAGGGTTAAATTTAAGGTCATGCATGTGATAGTAAGAGTAATGAGGGGGTGCAGAGTTCGAGTAACTCTAAACCTGCCGATTCATCAGCCACTGATGAAAACAGCTGGTTTAAATTAGATACACACAACGATGCGCACTAACAGACATGTGATGCAAACACACAGAGTGTAATATGAATTGACATGACCTGATTGTCTTTAGGGAAAGACTTTAAAGAAGAGCTTGGACACAGATCTTCGCCTTCACTTAAACCTCATAACACAATTCAAATGGTTCATTGAATGATTATATTGACTGTGTGGCACTATGTGTGATGCTCTGTGAGCCTGAGAAGGCACTTTAAGGGGAGGTCGCACTCTCTTCCCCAGAAAATGTTGTTTTGTAAATTATAAATCTTGTCATAATATTAATTTTGCTAGATTTAACACCAACCAATCACTGCATGCAAAGCAGTAGCTGCATCCTCAGTAACTGCACAGTGTTCTGCATCATTCACAGTACGTTTATTTTGGCAGCTTTATGAGCACACAAGTTCAAAAGTTCACGCCTTGATTTGTGCCAAACTGGGAACAGTTACACAGAAAGGCAGAACACTTCTGCCACATTCACGTAAAAAGGAAACTGATGCATCAAATTCAGAGCAATGAACAAAATAAAGTGCAAAACAACGAGTGAGTTCACGAGGTGAGGAGGATCGCGGTGCTTGGAAATGGGATTTGAACACTATTTGTTTTAGTTTGTGGTCGTCCAAACCTGTGATGTGAAGGAAGTGGCTCCTGCTCTTCACAGTGAGCTCACAGAGACACATACACACATTCTCTATTTCCAGCTCGGCTTCATCTAGGGAGCCGCATTCACACTCTATAACCGCAGTCTTCATCTGCCGGCCAGTGAGCAGCTGTACTGGTGGTGCGAATGCCAAACACGGTTCATCTGCACGTACTGTGCTACCCACATGGCAATGACACAGAGCCAGATGACAATCAGCAAAGTTTCCCTTTTAAGTGAGTCATCATCTGGAGAACGTGGATGCCTGCACACAGTTTCGTGGCAATTCCTCCAAATAGTTGATGAAACATTTCTGAATTGGGATGAAAAAATCTTTGTTTAATTTCTCAGAATAATTCTCATCTCATCTTCAGCCTCTTATCCGGGGTCGGGTCTCGGGGGCAGCAGCTCCAGCAGGGGACCCCAAACTTCCCTTTCCCGGGCCACATTAACCAGCTCTAGCTGGGGGATCCTGAGGCGTTCCCAGGCCAGTGTGGAGATCTAATCTCTCCACCTGGTCCTGGGTCTTCCCCGAGGCCTCCTCCCAGCTGGACGTGCCTGGAACACCTCCCTAGGGAGGCGCCCAGGGTTCATCCTTACCAGATGATCCTGAACCACCTCAACTGGCTCCTTTCAACGCAAAGGAGCAGCAGCTCTACTCCGAGTTCCTCACGGATGCTGAACTTCTCCCCCTCTCTCTAAGGGAGACTCCAGACCCCCTCCTGAGGAAACACATTTCACACGCTTGTACCCGCGACCTCGTTCTTTGGGTCCTGACCCAGCTTTCATGACCACAGGTGAGGGTAGGAACCAAGATTGACCGGTAGATCCGGAGCTTTGCCTTCCTCAGCTCTCTTTTCATCACAACGGTGCGGTAGAGCGACTGCAGCTCCGATTCTCCGGCCAAACTCACGCTCCATCGTCCCCTCACTCTTGAACATGAACCCAAGGTACTTGAACTCCTTCACTTGGGGTCAGGACTCATTCCCTACCTGGAGTAACAATTCACCGGTTTCCTACTGAGAGCCACGGCTTTCTGACATGAATGGCAGCATTTACCTCAACTGCACCTCAAAGGTTAGAAAACTGGACTTCTCCGCCGCACGCTGTGACTCCACTGAGGATGATTCAAAATGGCGAAAGATACTAAAACGTGACCACGAGTGTGCACCGATTACTGAGTGAGGGGAGGCTGGTATCTCCCGCTTCTTCAGCCCTGATCTTTCCAGCAGGCTTGTAAGTTGAACCAGCAATCCCCTCGAGCTTCAAAGCCGGCTCTGTACATTTTCATAACAGAGGATGCCTGTTTGGCACGAAGACCTTTCATTTCATCGGAGTCCGCAATCATCGCTCTCTTGTGCTTTTGGCCTCCACATGTTCCGAGTTAATCCTATTCCCCCCCGAGGTCCCCTTCTTCTCATGGGGTTCCAGCAATACTGGCTATGTATGCATGTGTATCATCGACAGCAGGCCGCGCAGGATCAGGGTGTTGCATGACTTGGCTACAGATGTGGCTTTGCATGTCTTTGTTTGTTGAGCGGATCGGTTCAAGAGCATTGAGAGGAGCAGGTAGGGAGGCTGGGTTACTTCTGTGCAATGTAGGGGAGAGCGGGGTGGATTGAAACGTTTTTCAGTGAAACGTCTTTTTCAAAGAGGACGTAACGTTTACAGATAATTTGATCAGGTGGTTATTGATTCACATGTGTGTTCTCTTAGGGCGCACTCACACTGTCCTTCCGCACCGAGCCAAAACAGGTTTTACGGCTAAAGTCTAGTGCGTTTGACCAGTGTGAGTGCAACCGCTCCGCGCATAGCTGCGGCAAGCTTCCCGTCCACGGCCTGCCTGAGAGAGGTGGGCTTTTGTAGAGCGCGTTTGCACATGAACGAGCACGAGCGTGTGCACGTGTACGAGCACGAGGCCTACGGCGGTTCTGAGGTCATTTCCTGTGCGCCTGTTGGGACGTAGAAAAAAGAAGGAGGGACCATGCGCGGACATTTAAAACAATGGCGGTGAAAGGTTCACGTTGGTGTGATGCGGAGGTGGAGTGTTTACTGCAGATTTGGTCGATGAAAAGATTCAAAAACAGTCGACAAGACGCACAAAAACTCTGAGGTCTACGGAAAGATCTGGAAACAAAGCCACGCATCGCCATGACGTCATCAATGCGCGTGACGTGTTACGGCGTGATGACGTATAGGCAGCAAGAAGCATTCTCCGAGGCCCAGGTAGTGTGAGTACAAACGGGCCTGGAGGGGGGGACAAGGACCCTAAAGCACGGGGCACGGGACGGAAGGACAGTGTGAGTGCGCCCTTAGTTATAAGTGTTTTTTAACTTTGAACGCTCCGTCTGGTCGGGTCGAATGAAACGGCAGAATTTCAACAGAAACTATCGACCTTACTCTTGTTTTTATGCAACATACGTGACGACACACCAGTGAACTCGTCACTGGTACAATTTCACATCATAGGTTCATTGATGACTCTAAATCACCCGTAGGTGTGAATGGTTGTCTGTCTCTGTTCGTCTCTATGTGTCCTGTGATAGACTGGCGTCCTGTCCAGGGTGGACCCCACCTCACGCCCGATGTCAGCTGGGATCGGCTCCAGCCCCCCACGACCCCGACAGGGACAAGAGGCTGAAGATGAATGAATGAAAGAATGCGTTTGGATTAAACTCCCCTTTCTTCTTTTATCCCAGTTGGACGAATACAATTTTTTATTTAATCGACTTATTTCCTTATTTAAGTTACGTTTAGTGAAACACAGTTGGACGTCCTGGTATTTATTGGCTTTTTTCGGTTGATGCACGTTACAAACATGTTTTATTCTTTAACAAATATGTTTTTCAAAGCAGTTGTCAAAACATTTATTCATTTGTTTGTTGTTTGTATTCATTGTTTCATAGTGTCTGCGTGAGTTTTCTCCGGTTTCCTCCCACAGTCCAAAGACATGCACGTGTTCGTTAGTGACTCTATGACTCAATGACTCTAAATTGCCCTTAGGTGAATGTCTTTTTTATAGAGTTTTAATATATGTACACTGAGCTGCATGGTGTGGTGGTCAGCCTCACAACAAGAGGGTTCCTGGTTCGAATCCCGACTGGGGCCCTTCTGTGTGGCGTTTGTTGTCCCCGTGTCTGCGTGGGTTTTCTCCGGGTTCTCCGGTTTCCTCCCACAGTCCAAAGACGTGCAGGTGTTCGGTTCATTGATGACTCTAAATCACCCGTAGGTGTGAATGGTTGTCTGTCTGTTCGTCTCTATGTGTCCTGTGATAGACTGGCGTCCTGTCCAGGGTGGACCCCGCCTCACGCCCGATGTCAGCTGGGATCGGCTCCAGCCCCCCCGAGACCCCGACAGGGACAAGAGGCTGAAGATGGATGAATGAATGAATGAATGAATGAATGAATGAATGAATGAAACGCTCTAACTGTGGCGTTGACTTTAAAACGAGGCTGTGATTGACTCCAGGTGTAACATTTAACTTGTATGGTGAAACTCCCTTTAACATCTTGCGTGACACAGCTGCGAGCTGAAACATCTCCACTGTCAGTGCTTTAATAATTTCAGCGTGATGTAAGTGCGTATGCGTTCCTCCGAGCGACTCCACACATCAAAGCATTCACGATCTATCTGGAACGTTGTTGTATGAACATAAAACTTTTATACTGCCGCCTCGCTCTCTGTCACAGTGTCATTTGTTCTGTGCGTGTCTCGGTCTCTGTGCTTTGCTTTGTCTCTCGACGTCTCGAACAGCTTCTGTTTTTTGGGGGTTTTTTTGTATCGTGGTGTCATCTCTCAGCTCTGTGTGACACCTCTGGGTCCCATCTGCAACTCAACATGGAGGAAGATGAGACAGATGGTGGGAGAGAGAGAGTGTGTGTGTGTGTGTGTGTGTGTGTGTGTGTGTGTGTGTGCGTGCGCGCGTGCAATGATTATGTAGTGTCTCTCTTTGTCTCTTCTAAACGTCTCTCTTTCTGTGTGTGTGTGTGTGTGTGTGTGTGTGTGTGTGTGTGCGTGCTTGCGTGCGTGCGTGTGCAATGATTATGTAGTGTCTCTATCTTTGTGTCTTTTAAATATCCCTCTTGCTCTGTGTGTGTGTGTGTGTGTGTGTACGTGTGTGTGTGTGTGTGTGTGTGTGTACGTGTGTGTGTGTGTGTGTGTGTGTGTACGTGTGTGTGTGTGTGTGTGTGCGTGTACGTGTGTCTGCCCGCGCACGTGCTTGCGTGCGTGTGTGCGTGTGTGTGTGTGTGCAATGACTATGTAGTGTCTCTTTCTTTGTGTCTTTTAAACGTCTCTCTTTCTCTCTGTGTGTGTGCGTGTGTGTGTTTGTGTGTGTGTTTGTGTCTGTGTTTGTGTGTGCATGTGTGTGTGCGTGCGTGCGTGTGCGCGTGCGTGTGTATGTCATGATTTGAGTAATACATTAACGAAGGAGCTACTCTATAAACTGTAGAGCCAATCACAAAGGCCCACCCCAGGAGAAGCCTCAGCCTGACTCCGTGTGTGTGTGTGTTAGACACGAGAGTCGGCTCTTAAGCTCCTTTACGACACCGGTGGAAGATTAAAATATAGAGAGACGCTTGAGTTTGAGGATCCGTAATGTATAAACACGCATTCCTCACCTTTCCTATTGATCAACCCCTGCAGCAGGACTTGCATTCATGTTGCATTGTAGTATTAAAGTGAACAATTTAAGTGTATAGTGCCAAGAAGTGCGTCCTTTGTTCAGCGAAGTGGAAATTTCAAACTTGAGCTTAACCGTCCTCCAGATGCCGATGAGTTCGTACTGAGCGGTCAAAAACACTCTCATAGAGCGTCGTCTATCTTCTGCAGAATCCTTCACAGTCAGAGTTGTGTTGGGTTTTATGTTTCCAGCTCTTTTAACAGCCCACACGTCTTCCTCCCCAGAACAAACACAGCTACAGCGGCGCTCCAGTCGGCGACCGTGACACCGAACGACTCTTAATTTACTGCAGCAGACGCCGCTCTGGCCCCAGCTGCTGTATACGCCAAGTTGTCTCTCTGTGTGCTTTTGTTTAGTTTACCGGTCTCTGGGACTCAAACGTCCACTTTGACTCCCGTCTGTTTTCGGCTGCTGCTTGATGAACTCACACACCTGTAGTTTTCGGCAAGTTGACCAGTAAGTTGTGAAACAAATGGTCTGGGGTGCACTCAGATTCGCCCTTCTAACAATACAGAGTGTGCCTTCAATCACAGCAACCATCCCCATCCAGAAGGAATCGAACCTTGCTAAAACGGAAGTTTGTTAATTTGGGTGATTTTGGTGGAGTCGGCTTTAAAGCTCTGGTCCAGGAACAAAACCACACTTCCTTTGTCTCAGCTCCCCCCCCACACACACACACTTTGAGGGCCCGTCCACACGGGGACGCGTTTTCCTGTAACCGCACAACTTCAGTCTTGTTTAGTCGACCATCCAAAGCAGCCGGCGTTATCGGAGCCTGAAAACGGGATCTTTTGACACCGGGTCCCGCAGCGCCATGACGTCATCAATGCGTGTGACGTGTTACGGCGTGATGACGTATAGGCAGCAAGAAGCATTCTCCGAGGCCCAGGTAGTGTGAGTACAAACGGGCCTGGAGGGGGGGACAAGGACCCTAAAGCACGGGGCACGGGACGGACGCACAGTTGGAGGGCGCCCTTAGAAAATCAAGCCTGTCCTTCAGTCTTGTGTTGACTTAATTTGGGGATATCAGGAACGTAGCACGCACACGGCCACAGGGAGGTGAAGGCAGCGCGTAAATCGAGTAGCCCATCCCACCTCTGGTAGAATACAGGGATTTTTTACAGACGTCCTGAGGTGAGACTATTTTACCCCACACATAATCCCGTCTGAATCGGGATTAAAACTAGAGTCTCAAGGGAAGAAAGTGCCTCTCCTTTCCTTCCTTGTGTCTTGACTGTTCTGATAGCTCGCTGAGTGTTGTTGACTGTAATATCGCCTCTTTGCCTCCCTCCATCTGTTTGTCGTTTCACACCCATCATTCTCCTTCTTCCATCTCCTTTTCACTCTGATATCATCCTCACTCTTTCAATCCCACTCTCTCCTCTTCCTTCCTTCCTCCTGTCATCTCTTGTCCTCCTTGCTCTCCACCCCCACCCCCTCTTTTAGCATCTTTTACTTCTTTTCATCTCTGCTGTCTTTTTGATTGGACCTCGCTTGTATGGAGTTTCCCATCCTGTGGCTCTGGGCTCATTTTCTGTTTCATTCCTCCAGCTCACCCTCTGGCTCCTCTTTCTCTCCCATTTCTTCCCCTTTTCTTTTTTTTTTGTTGCCCTCTCCTCTCCCTTTTGCTGCGCTGTCACTTCCTCTTGTCTTTATCCGACTCATAGTGTTCCCTCAGCTCTTATACGAGCTCAGCCTCACGCTTCTTTTCTCTCCTGTGACACAGTCTCATGCTACACACTACCACCATAACTATTATACTCATCTTCACAGAAGATCTTTTGACATTTTAATATGCAAGAGATTAACGTACTGCAGTCAAACTGTGACCTTCTGTCGATGGAAACTTTGGAAACTTAGGGCGCCCTCCCACTGTGCCTCCGTCCCGTGCCCCGTGCTTTAGGGTCCTTGTCCCCCCCTCCAGGCCCGTTTGTACTCACACTACCTGGGCCTCGGAGAGTGCTTCTTGCTGCCTATACGTCATCACGCCGTAACACGTCACACGCATTGATGACGTCATGGCGATGCGTGGCTTTGTTTCCAGATCTTTCCGTAGACCTCTGAGTTTTTGTGCGTCTTGTCGACTGTTTTTGAATCTTTTCATCGACCAAATCTGCAGTAAACACTCCACCTCCGCATCACACCAACGTGAACCTTTCACCGCCATTGTTTTAAATGTCCGCGCATGGTCCCTCCTTCTTTTTTCTATGTCCCAACAGGCGCACAGGAAATGACCTCAGAGCCGCCGTAGGCCTCGTGCTCGTACACGTGGGCACGCTCGTGCTCGTACACGTGCAAACGTGCTTTACTAAAGCCCACCTCTCCCAAACGGGCCGTGGACACGTAATTGCCTTGTAATTGAATTATGCTGTTTACATAAACTTACCATTACTATTAACATGTGTAAAAGACTGATGCTCTAATCCAGTATATATGTTAAATGATCAGAACCAAGATAGGCCTCAAAAACAGGGGTTACTGTGAAAAACAAACATTTTCCCGGGCATGGGGAGGACACGCGGCGGCCTGCTGAGACATATCCTTCCTGCCTAACCTGCATAACCTTTTCCTCACCTCCCCCGGCTTATTACTTTCTCTAGTTGTTGTTTTTCTGTCAGTCTTCTGTCCACATCATGCAAGAGTTTGACAGCTGATCAATTTTAAAATATTGGCCTAATGTTTTTGTGTACTTCTATAAATACATGATGAAAAACGTGTTGATGTGCCGCCCTCACATTTCTATCCTTCAAACCAAACACAGTTGGTTGTGATGACTCATCCGTGTGCGTCTCGGTGTTTTGCTTGTGCCAAGCACCTAAAGAGAATCCTCCATTTTGTCCTCTCTGCAGCAGCTTCCCTCTACAACACGCTCGCTCTTTATTATATTCATTTACACATTATTAAAACATGCACACATGCACACGTTCTGTGTTCTTCCTCCTCTATGTTTACCTTCCATCATCTCTTTCAAATCGTAATTACAGCAAATAGCATTATATCCAGCGAGACGAGGCTCTAATCAGGAGGCGAAGGGAGCCGTGAGCCCAGCTGGAAAACCAAACACACCTGATCCCCACTCATTTAGACGCACACACACAAGCTGAGTCCCATTTCTGGGGCTCGGCCACCTCCTTCAGAGTCTGCGTTACAAGGCTGGAAATGTCCTCATTGGTTTTGACAAGGTACCCAAGGTTCCTATGAAACGAGTAGAAGAAGATCATCAGTCATCAATCATCAAGGAGCTTTAGGGCGCCCTCCCACTGTGTCTCCGTCCCGTGCCCCGTGCTTTAGGGTCCTTGTCCCCCCTTCCAGGCCCGTTTGTACTCACACTACCTGGGCCTCGGCGAATGCTTCTTGCTGCCTATACGTCATCACGCCGTCACACGTCACAGGCATTGATGACGTCATGGCGATGCGTGGCTTTGTTTCCAGATCTTTCCGTAGACCTCAGAGTTTTTGTGCGTCTTGTCGACTGTTTTTGAATCTTTTCATCGACCAAATCTGCAGTAAACACTCCACCTCCGCATCACACCAACGTGAACCTTTCACCGCCATTGTTT